>NC_057798.1:43728415-44028415 GCF_018294505.1 Triticum aestivum | reverse complement strand
GTAGTGTATTGAAGTGGTGAGTAGTGGACTCGTGTGCGCAAAACCATTTCAAGTTGGAGTATCGTAGGATAGCCTAGCCAAGAGTCAAAGCTGGCTTGCTGCAATAACTCCACCAACCCTTCTTGATACTATGCATGTATGTAGGATCTGATGTAAGTCTTGCTGAGTACCTTTGTACTCATGTTGCTATAATCTACATTTTTACAGAAGACGCTGCAACCCCTTCTGATGGGTTCTATGTAGACGTTGACATCAACGAGTAGGCTAAGGACCCAGGTGGTGACCCTGAGCTTGTGAAGGACCACGTAGTATAGCTAGGCTTTCCAAGCCTCTTTTGTTTTACTAGTTGTCTGTACTCAGACAAGTTACTTCCGCTGCTGGTTTGTATGACTGTATGACTTGTATGTGGGGTCGTGAGACCCGTACCTTTGTGTATGTTATGTATGGCTCACTGAGCCTTAAATAAAGTACTTGTGTCATAGAGTCATGTTGTGATGCTTCGTTGTATTTGCACATATCGAGCATATTGTGTGTATGATTGAAATGCTTGGTATGTGTGGGATCTGACTATCTAGTTGTTTATCTTTAGTAGCCTCTCTTACCGGGAAATGTCTCCTAGTGTTACCGCTGAGCCATGGTAGCTTGCTACTGCTCTGGAACACTTAGGCTGGCCGGCATGTGTCCTTCTTCGTTCCTGTGTCTGTCCCTTCGGGGAAATGTCACGCTTTGAGTACCGGAGTCCTGTTAGCCCGCTACAGCCCGGTTTACCGGAGTCCTGCTAGCCCAGTGCTACAGCCCGGACCCACTTGCTGATGACCGACACGTTCGAAGCTGGGTCATGGATGCCTGTCCCTGTAAGTCTGAGCCACTTTGGGTTTACGACTAGTCATGTCAGCCCGGGCTCTTTATCATATGGATGCTAGCGACACTATCATATACGTGAGCCAAAAGGCGCAAACGGTCCCGGGAAAAGGTAAGACGACACCCGTGGGGATACCGTGCGTGAGGCCGCAAAGTGATATGAGGTGTTACCAGCTAGATCGATGTGACATCGAGTCGGGGTCCTGACAGGCCCTTTATGTGGTGTCGCTCAGACGCCCGACTGTGGCATTACTTGTTATTTATTTCATGAATTTTAATGCTACTCTGTTATTGAAATTTTATAAATAGCTTGCTTGCACGCATCCAAGATTTATTTATCTTTTGGTGACTGACGTCATAAGCATAAAATATTTTCAGCACATCATTGTTATATTATACCTGTGTTCTTAATGTTTGCGAGTACATTCAAAGTACTCACTGGCTTGTCCCTGGCTATTGTCTTGGCCAGATTTTCTTGCTCGGAGAGAAGCGACGCGATGGCATCCCCGGAAACCACTCATTGGAGATAGCAGCCATGCGAAGATAGGAATTAACCTGGTCAGCTGTTCCCGTGGGAAATGGAGCCCCATAGACACTGATGTTTCACAACCCGCTTCCGCCATCAACCGCTAGAAACCATTTGTTGTACTCACAGGCCAGAAAGGTCTTGTACTGCATATTTTGTATTTTGCTTGGAATTTCTGTATCAAGTTGGAACCTCATCAGCTAACAGTAATCCTGGGGCTGATGAGCACGACGGTCTTTTCTGGAAATTTATTACCCGGAAAACCCGGTCGTGACAGGCTTGGTATCAGAGCCAGGCTGACCATTGGCTGATCCTATCTTAGCCAGGTCAATAAACTTAGGCAAACCAACCCACCAGACCTGAGGAAAACCCCTGCCATACTTCTCGTGCAAGATAGCCACACAGTGACCCCAACACCTTTTGGCAGTCGGTGCCCAACCTATCAACCTAACCTGTCACTCATGCGCCAGTGACCGGCCCCTAAATAGTCCTTTCTCACAGGCGTGCGAAGGAAGACTCCGCTCCCTTTTCCTATAAAAAGGGCGCGCTAGCACCCAACCAGCACAACACAACCGCTACCCCAAACCGAGCCACAATGCCTGGACCTATCGTGCACAACGAGACCACAGCAACCAACCTTGGAGGTTTTGTGACCATCCTCGCAAACCTCACCCGTCGTGCCTACGCGTTAGAAGAGCCACCAGAATATGTTGTGTATCAAGGACCCATGAGCGGTGAAGACCGCCAATTCTGGGCCACTGTGCACATTTACGGTAGGAGTCTAGCACCCGAGCGTCCCTACCGGTTCACCGGAAGAACAACTTCCTTTGAGCCACAAGCCATCCAGCTAGCCGCTCGAGAGGCTATAGTTCATCTCAGGCACTTGTCACCCAGAGTTAACTGTCGCTCGTTCCACTACTACCCCAGACGAGAAGGGTATGGTAGACCACCCCAAGTCGCCAATGGAGACCACGAGACGGACCCCGCATTGTTGCACCTAGTGCGCTATGTAAGTGCACTAGAGGCACTGTTCGACCAGATCACCATTGATCTAATAGCAGCTCGTGGAGAGCTGGTTCGTCGAGCCCCGGCGAGAGAAGAAAACGAGCCCAACACCAACAACCCGGTCGTGCTGTTTGGACAACCGATCGAGACCCCGAGATCTGCCCCAGCCATCGGCCAAGGTGCTGCGATAACCCCAGAAGTGCTTCGTCGCATATTGGGAGCACACTCCAACGGGGTTGTGGCCAACAATCCCCGTGATGGTCATTCTCACTACCCCGACCCTGCAGTTCCTCCGCCATCTCCGACTAATCCCGGCAGAGAGACACGTTGAGAAGCCTCGACATCCGCCAGGCACGCCCGTTTAGACATAAACGAGGTAGACTGAGCCGTATGAGTAGTACCAAGTTTCAATGTATCCTCGCTTTGTAATCATGCGACCGCATATATTAACGCAGCCTGTCTTTGTGCCTCTATTTTAATAGTAGCCTTGCATGTTTGGTCAGCGCATAGCTACATATTTTCCGGGCACAACTACCAAAACCAGCCCGACAACAACCACAGTAACACGTCTCTTTATGAGATATGTGTATCTCTGACACTGACCCGACCTTTGGAGCTAAACTGGCAAATTTATTACTTTTCGCCACGGTAAAATGATCCGACTCCATTGCTATATAAAGGCCACCTTATGACCTTACCCAGCAACCCTCACTTTGCGCACAACACTCACGCTTCTTCCTGTCATGCCGAACCCCAGCATTCATCTGAGAACCCCAGATGCAACACCAGGTAGCTTTGTCAAATTATTGTGGGATTTTACCCGCAGTACCATGGGTTCTACCCAGCCACCCCAGTACGAGCTGTTCAAATCAAGGATCACCCCATCCACCTCGGAATATTGGGCAGTAGTACACATTCCTCCTGTAGACCCCAACCAAGATCCAATAGAAGTTTCCTTCGTGGGGAAATCTATGCCAACCCCACACTTGGCCATAGAGGCTGCTGCGAAAGAAGCGATTGCTCGTCTTCGATCCGCAGTACCCTATGCCTGCGAACGAGGATATTATTACTTTCCGAGTCGTGCAGCACCCGGAGAAGTAACGTCTTTTCCCGGTGGGCGTATTGAGAGAGACCCAGTTCTGGCCAACCTTATCCAGTACATCATTGCTCAAGAGCATTTAAACCAGCGCGTGATGGATTATCTCCAGAGCCTCGCAGATTTAAATCCTCACATTGCCATCGGCAGACCACTGAGACCCGACCCGGAGAGACGCATTCATCGACTGGTCAATCCACTTCCTACGATAGGAGAGGAGTGTATTCCTTTACCAGAGACATTTTATCAGAACCCCTCCCAGTTACCATTTTCATTTTAGACGTCACTACTGTATTTGTTCTTTGCAGCATTTATTTATGTGACTTATGCGTGATACCCTGAGTTTGTACGGCAAGTCAATTATTTGGCTTCTACTAATGTGTGTAGTTTTTGTTGTGGTTTATGCTCCTTTAAATTAAATGTTTTTCTCTCGCAAAATCCTGGAGTGAGATTTCTCTTCCCTGAATTGCTACACCTGCCACTTCATGACATGGATTAATTAATTTCACACAGCACCACGGAGCAGGCTCACAACCATAATCATTCAGACACATACACTGTTTGCAAAACTTTGCAACAGCGTTACATCCAGCTAATCACCCTCTAACGGCAGTTAGCACCCGGCACACTCCAGCTACTCTTCATGATCACCACCACCGCGGAGAGCCAACACCTGAGCCGCAGCGTCGCGATACTCGTCGAAGATCATCGCGCACAGGAGCACAGAGAGCCCCAGCAGCGTCGCCAGCCCCCCGCATATCAGGACCACAAACCAGTCCGGCATCGCCTCCGCCATTAGAGCCTCGACCGAGCTTCTGTAAGCAGTAATGAAGGAGGAGGAGAAGTGAGGCCAGGTGTGAGGAAGAAGAGAGAGGCACCCTGCCGTTTTTATAGCTCGAGCTCGGTGTACGGTGGGCGAAGTCCACCAACGCCGCTCGTCGCCGATCGCCGGTGTTCGGAGTCGAATCCGCGAGCAGTGCCGACAGCACGCTGGCCCGTGAGGTGAGTGCACGCTGCACCGGCAGCTAGCACGCCGCGCACTACCACGGTACGGCCTAGATGCCCTACACACTAGGCGTCGCCGGTGGAGAAAGCGCGCGGGAGAGAGGAGGAAGAAAGGTCCAGAGGGAGAAGAAGAGGAGACTGACAGTGGACCCCGGGTCCATCTGTCAGCCAGAGAGAGCACTATGCTCTCGGGTGCGATCAGCGTATATCTAAATTTAGGAGTTATCCTAAATTTATATCCAGCGTAGAAATTGCCCGTTTTGTGTCTCGGACCGTAGACTTTTCCGCACAGCACCAGTTTTCACACGGTGGTTTTTCACCACTTATTGCCCTCTCACTGTAGCTACATCTTTATTGCGTAAATATTCTCTTAACACCACTTTTAGCAAATCTCGAGCACGAGATTTTTCTTAAGGGGGATAGTATTGTGACACCCCAAAAATTTGGTCTTGTTTTATTAAATTAAAATTTTGCCAGGATCTAAAACTTTGAATTTTTGAGCTCCATTTTGACTTTTGTTTAAATCTTTTCCTTCCCTGTTATGATGAGTTTTTCCCAGAGAGAAAACTTTTCAAAAATGTTGTTGGACTTGTTTAACCTCTCAAGAAAAACTTTCCTGTTATCAGTGTAACTAATTAAATAATTAAGTTGCTTGATCTTTATTTTCTTGAAAAGGGTTTTCTAGGTTAAATGGCCTTATTTGAACTACAACCATTTGATAAATTCACTTAAAATTCCCATAAAAATTTGGAGATGTCATGTGATGTTTTTAAATCACTATTATGCAAAAATATATTTCATTCATGAAATATTTTGAGCCCTGCACTCAATTTTTCTTCTCTGGTCCAGAGTGCATTTTGCACTACAACCTATTTAAATATTTCTTTAAAACTTCTACCAAAATTAAGGTAGGTCAGTAGGAGCCTATTGTTTCACTTTGTGCAAAAACCTATTTATGTTCTTTGAAAAATTTGAGTGGATCAACCTCATTTCCATTCTGGTCCAATTTGAGGATTTGTACAGCAACCACCATTTTAGTTGCTCCTATACCCTTGATTATTTCTCCTACTTGTAGTCCCCCATGTTAAACCCTTAAGTCCAAGAGCATGCACCTTTTGGATCATTTTTGGTTCATGAAATAATGTCATTTATTTCCTGTCCAGAATTGAAGTTTTGTAAAACTTGCACTAACAAGTTTCTTCTTTTGACCAACTAACATCACCACTCTCTCTTTCATCCACAGAGACACTGATCTGGAGATTTTGGCCACTCCAAGAAATGCCTAAGTGCCCTTGGCATTTTGTCAAACACCTGGTGTGCATGGCCAGTTTTGACATGATTTTGTCTTTGCATTGTGACCTTGAACCTTGGATCGTACCAGCTTGTCCAATGGTTTTGCCTTAGACTATAACCCCACCCTGCTAAATCCCAGCTCCAACCAAACGCTCTGGAGTGCCATGGCATTTCGTCGAGCACATTCAGTGCGTGCACTGGACGCGCCCAGAGCGCGCGTATTGCAGCCACGCGGCCGAGCCGACACGCTGGCCCCCACGGCTTTGGCCCGCTCTGCAGCACCACGCCACGCGCTCCCCTCCTCGCAGCAACGTGCCAAGCAGCCCCCGCCGCGCCCGGCAGGCCAAGAGCTAGCCGCCGCCGCCGCCCGACAGCCCCTGCTCCGTTCAGCACCGCCCAAGCCACCCCGGCTTGCCACCTGGCCCCGGCACAGCCCGACCTCATCCACACGGGTGTCCGCTAGCGTTCGTCGCCGCCACGTCGCCCTAGCTACAGAGAGGTGGTTCGCCGGAGAGCTTATCCCCACCGCCGCGGAACCGACCTCGGCGTGCTATAAATGGACACCCGAGCCCCTCTGAGCACGCACGCGAGCTCATGCTACCCCCATGGCGCTCCCCTGCCTCGCATTCGACCCGGGGAGGTCTTCTTCATCATCTCCGGCAACTCCTGCCGCCGTCACCGCCCCGGCCAATCCGGCACCTCCAGCACCTCCCCCTCTCCGTTCTCTTCGCCAGGAACTTCCTCATCCTCCTGTGAACCCAACCCACTACTTGATTTTGATCGGGAACCATCGCCGCCACATAGTCACTTCGCCACCGAAGCTTTCCTCCGCCGCGGAGCTCGCCGCCGGCAGCTCCCTCCACCTCCGACAACCCCACGACCACCGGGAGAACCGCTCCGGCCGTGCGGATCCATCCCTAACCTCTGGAGCCCGCGAGGAGCAGCCAAACGCCGGCAACGATCGCCGGAGCCCCGCTCCGCTCGGACAGAGGAGGGAGACGACGCGCGGCGACTGGTCAAACATGACCAGCAAGAATTGGAGATAGGCTAATCTCCATTCTCCATAATGGAGAGTCAGGGGCTATCTTGTTTTTTGCTATTTTATCTTAGAAAATGTAGTAGGTCTTAATCGAATGTAATAGGTCCTATGAGGTACAATATGTTTATTATGTGGTAATGTGTTAGAGTTGATAATGATGATCTTGAGGAGGTGTTATGTGATGTCAATGATGAAAACGATGATCTTGAGGAGGTGTTATATGACAATGATGTATTATGATGATAAGTTGTTAATGATATGATGATGATGATGATATTATTATATCATTGGGTGAAAGAACCACGGATTAGTTTCAAGTGGATGGACATCCACTTGAAACTAGTCCACGGTTCTTTCACCCCATGATGTAATAAGTCATTATTATGTAAAAACAATCTCTAAATTCCTGTTGTATGAAAACTTGTGTAAATGTGTATGAATACAACATGAAATAAAAAAGAAATAAAATACTAAATAATAGTAGTAGCGCGGGAGAGGAGAAGCGCTACTACTAATTACTAGTAGCGCTGTTCTGAAGGAGCGCTACTACTAATTCAATTTACCAGTAGCGTGGGTCGAGGCGAGCTATTGCTAAGCATTAGCTGTAGCGCCTTATCAGTAGCGCTCCTGCCCGCGCTACTGATAGGCCTAAAACCCGCGCTGCTGCTAGGCTTTTCCCTAGTAGTGTTAGTTGATTTAGTAAGCTAGTTGATTTAGTTGATTTAGAACATTTTGATTTTGTTGATTTAGTAGGCTGGTTGATTTAGTTGATTTAGTAGGCTAGTTGATTTTGTTGATTTAGTAGGCTGGTTGATTTAGTTGATTTAGTAGGCTAGTTGATTTAGTTGATTTAGTAGGCTAGTTGATTTAGTTGATTTAGTAGGCTAGTTGATTTAGTTGATTCAGTAGGCTAGTTGATTTAGTTGATTTAGAACATTTTGATTTAGTTGATTTAGTATGCTACTGGATTTAGTATGCTAGTTGATTTAGGATGCTTTGCTCATATTGCTTTAGGAAAATATCACATGCTACTGTTTTTCTTTCCTGTGAAGTGAATCATTAATCCTTTGCTCATATTGCTTTAGGAAAATGGCGCCACCACCACCACCACTATGTCGACTATGCAAGTAAAGGTGCGCCAGCAGCCTTGCAACTGGCAAGCTGTTTTGCATCTACTTCCAGCCGAGATTTCGTCATGCGGCGGTAAGAAATTAGATGAAATGTAACAACTATTTTATTTTTAGTGTTGGCATTATTGCGTTGTGTCATTTTTCTTTTCATACACAGACCGTCCCATGCAATGTGAGGTTGACATTCAACAAGCTGACAGGAGAAACTGTGACATTTGAGGCTCCTGGGGGGGCGTACACTATGGAGGTCGAGAAAGGACGCAATATGTCGCAGACTGGTGGTGAGTTGATCAGCTTCTCCTTTAGAGTAGAAAGACCCAAGCCGGCTGTCATTTATATCAACCTGGTGGAAGATGATGAAGATGACGAAGATGATGAAGATGATGAAGATGATGCAGATGAAGAAGATGATGAAGATAATGAGGACCCACTCGATTAAGATGATGACAACCCACTTCATGAAGCCATCGTAGCTCAAAGAATGAGGCTGAGCGAGGAGGAGGTGTGCAACCTATGGGACATAATTCCACCATGTGCTGACTTTGTCGGGGCACCATTCCTGACCCGCCTGACAAGTACCATGGTCGATCGACATGATATGGTATGTTATACTTCCAAATGCAAATTATCCGATGATATGCTTAGTGTAGAGTCCAATGATATGTTGTGTGGAATCTAGTCGTTGATATGCTTTAGTGTAGAGTCTGATCACATGCTTATTAGTGTAGAATCCAAGGAACTATTAATAGTGTAGATAATCCATATATACTTATTAGTAGAATTCATGATTAATTAGTACAAATGCATAGTACTGTGTCTTTTGATATTGTAGAAATCTAGACTTAATAGAAATATATTTGCAAGAGTATGTGTGAGGCTATTTATTAATTGATATGTTTTTCTTATTCAGAAATTGCCAAAGAACCTATCTGTGAGTTGTGGTATCGAGCCTGATGAAGAAGGCTCAGCTGGACTACGCCTTACCGCTTGGGGCTCCGTCACCACATGTACTTACCGCATGGACATAGACGGTCGCACACACTTAAACTCGGTTGGGTGGAAGAGATTCCTCGTTGGCAAGAATCTTCGTGTTTGACAGGCCATCCTAATTACTATCAGGAAAACCCACCGCCCAGGCTTGAGGATGATGATCGTTGTCGATATCATCTAGAACTACATATGTGTGTATGGCTATATCATCTAGAACTACATATGATGATCATCGTCGATATCATGTAGAACTACATATGATGATCGTCGTTGATATCATCTAGAACTAAATATGATGATCGTCGTCGATGTCACCTTGTACTGCTTGAGGATGCATGTTGAGTATATATGAAATTGTTATCTAGTACTCCCTCGGTTCCAAATTACTCGTCGTGGTTTTAGTTACTCGTCGTGGTTTTAGTTCCAATTTGAACTAAAACCACGACGAGTAATTTGGAACCGAGGGAGTACTACCTAGTACCTATAATGCTTTATGAAATTGATATCTAGTAGTACCTAGCATCTGGAAATTGCAGTTTATTGAAGCTAGAGTGGGGAAGTGGTGAAAGATATAACTGTAGCGTGGGCTCAGGAAATCGCTACAGCTAACTAATAGCAGCGCGTTCGGAAAACGCGCTGCTGATATAGTCAATAGTAGTAGCGCGGGCGCACACAGCGCTACTACTAACAGTTAGCTGTAGCGCCTTATTGGTAGCGCGAGTGCCCGCGCTGCTGATAGCCTCAAAACCCGCGCTACTACTAGGGTTTTCCCTAGTAGTGCCTAGTTCATCTCTTGTATCCAATCTTGTATCTAAAACCACAAATTGGTACCTGTGGGTTGCTAGTAGTGTTGATTACTCCTTGTAGTTGATACTTATTGGTTTACTTGGTGGAAGATTATATGTTCAGATCCTTAATGCATATTATTACACCTCTGATCATGAACATGATTATGCTTTGTGAGTAGTTACTTTAGTTCCTGGGGACATGGGTGAAGTCTTGCTATTAGTAGTCATGTGAATTTGGTATTCGTTCGATATTTTGATGAGATGTATGTTGTCTCTCCTCTAGTGGTGTTATGTGAACTTCGACTACATGACACTTCACCATTATTTAGGCCTAGAGGAAGGCATAGGGAAGTAATAAGTAGATGATGGGTTGCTAGAGTGACAGAAGCTTAAACCCTAGTTTATGCGTTGCTTTGTTAGGGGTTGATATGGACCCATATGTTTAATGTTGTGGTTAGGTTTACCTTAATACTCCTTTTTGTAGTTGCGGACGCTTGCAATAGGGGTTAATCATAAGTAGGATGCTTGTCCAAGCTAGGGCAGTACCCAAGTGTTTGTCTACCCAAATATCAAATTATCAAAGTACCGAACGAGAATCTTACGAACGTGATGAAACTAGCTTGAAGATAATTCCCAATGTGTCCTCGAGAGCTCCTTCATTATTATTAGAATTTGTCCAGGCTTATCCTTTGCTACATAAAGGATTGGGCCACCTTGCTGCACCTTATTTACTTTATTTACTTTTGCTCGTTACTATTTATCTTATCACAAAACCATCTATCACCTACTATTTCAGTGCTTGCAGAGAAAACCTTACTGAAAATCACTTATCATTTCCTTCTGCTCCTTGTTGGGTTCGACACTCTTACTTATCGAAAGGACTACGATAGATCCCCTATACTTGTGGGTCATCAAGACTCTTTTCTGGCGCTGTTGTCGGGGAGCGTAGCGCTCTTGGTGTGTGGAACTTGGTAAGGAAACATTTATTTAGTGTGCTGAAATTTTCTGTTACTAGTCACTATGGAAACTAATCCTTTGAGTGGCTTGTTTGGGGTATCTTCACCCCAACCAGAGGAGCAAAGAGATGCCCCTCAACCTACTGAACTTTATGAAAATATTCACTTTGAGATTCCTTTGGGTATGATAGAAAAACTGCTACCTAATCCTTTTGCAGGAGACGGAACTTTGCATCCCGACTTACACCTTATCTTTCTAGATGAAGTTTGTGGATTATTTAAGCTTGCAGGTATTCCCGATGATGTCGTCAAAAGGAAGGTCTTCCCTTTATCTAGGGAGATGCAATGAAATGGTATAGGCTATGTGATGACACGAGTTCTTGGAATTATAAGCGATTGAAACTGGAATTTCACCAGAAGTTCTATCCTATGCATCTTGTTCATCATGATCGTAATTACATATATAATTTCTGGCCTCGCGAAGGAGAAACTATCGCTCAAGATTGGGGGAGGCTTAAGTCAATGTTATATTCATGCCCCAATCATGAGCTCTCTCGGGAAATGATTATTTAGAATTTTTATGGTCGGCTTTCTCTTGATAATTGCAACTTGCTCGATACTTCCTGTGCTGGTTCCTATATGCTGAAGACTATTGATTTCGAATGGGACTTATTGGAAAGAATTAGACGCAACTCTGAAGATTGGGGTTCCGACGATGGTAAGGAGTCAGGTATGACACCTAAGTTTGATTGTGTTAAATCTTTTATGGATACCGATGCTTTTCGTGGATTTAGCTCTAAGTATGGACTTGACTCTGAGATAGTAGCTACTTTTTGTGAAACTTTTGCTGCTCACGTTGATCTCCCTAAAGAGAAATCGTTTAAATATAATCCTTCTGTTGAAAGGAAAGTAGTTGCACCTATTACAGTCGAAGAAAAGACTCACATATAGTGATCCTATTATTCCTACTACTTATGTTGAAAAACCTCCTTTTCTTGTTAGGATAAAAGATCATGTTAAAGCTTCGACTGTTGTTCGTAAGAGTAATACTAGGACTTATACACCTCCTGAGCAAATTAATGTTGAACCTAGTATTGCTATGATTAAAGATCTCTTGGATGAAGACTTAGATGGGCATGTTATTTCTTTCGTGGGTGAAACTACTAATATTGCTAGATACTAAGACACATAGACCTGTTGTAGGCACGCCTGTTATTATTGTTAAAATAGGAGATCATTGTTATCATGGCTTATGTGATATGGGTGCTAGTGCTAATGCTATATGTTACAATCTTTATAAAGAAATTATGCATGATATTGCACCTGTTGAATTAGAAGACATTGATGTTACTATTAAGCTTGCTAATAGGGACACCATTAAACCTATTGGGATTGTTAGAGATGTTGAAGTCTTGTGTGGAAAGATTAAATACCCTGCTGATTTTCTTGTTCTTGCTTCCCCACAAGATAATTTTTGTCCCATTATTTTTGGTAGACCTTTCTTGCGTACTGCAAGTGCTAAGATTGATTGTGAAAAGAATATTGTCACTATTGGTATAGATGGTATGTCTCATGAGTTTAATTTTGCTAAGTTTAGTAGACAACCTCGTGAAAAGGAGCCATCTAGTAAGGATGAGATTATTGGTCTTGCTTCCATTGCTGTTCATCCAACCGATCCGTTAGAACAATATTTGCTAGACCATGAAAATGATATGTTTAGGAAGGAAAGGGAAGAAATAGATGAAGTGTTCCTTAAACAAGAACCTATGCTAAAACATAATCTTCCCATTGAAATTCTTGGGGATCCCCCTCCACCCAAGGGTGATCCCGTGTTTGAACTCAAACCCTTACCTGATAATCTCAAGTATGCTTATCTTGATGAAAAAGAAATATATCCTGTTATTATTAGTGCTAACCTTTCAGAGAAAGAAGAAGAAAGATTATTGAAAACTCTAAAGAAGCACCGAGCTGCTATTGGATATACTCTAGATGATATTAAGGACATTAGTCCCACATTATGTCAACATAAAATTTCAGTGGAGAAAGATGCCAAACGTGTTAGAGATCCTCAAAGACGATTAAACCCCAAAATGAAGGAAGTGGTAAGAAAGGAGATTCTAAAACTCCTTGAGGCAGGTATTATTTATCCCGTTGCTGATAGTGAATGGGTAAGCCCTGTCCATTGTGTCCCTAAAAAGGGAGGTATTACCGTTGTTCCTAACGATAAAGATGAATTGATCCTGCAAAGAATTATTATAGGCTATAGGATGCTAATTGATTTCTGCAAGTTAAATAAAGCTACTAAGAAAGATCATTACCCTTTACCTTTATTGATCAAATGCTAGAAAGGTTATCCAAACACACACATTTTTGCTTTCTAGATGGTTATTCTGGCTTCTCTCAAATACCTGTTTCAGCGGGGGGTCAATCTAAAATAACTTTTACTTGCCCTTTTGGTACTTTTGCTTATAGACGTATGCCTTTTGGTTTATGTAATGCACCTGCTACCTTTCAAAGATGCATGATGGCTATATTCTGATTTTTGTGAAAAGATTTGTGAGGTATTCATGGATGACTTTTCCGTCTATGGATCCTCTTTTGATGATTGTTTGAGCAACCTTGATCGAGTTTTGCAGAGATGCGAAGACACTAGTCTCGTCCTGAATTGGGAAAAGTGTCACTTTATGGTTAATGAAGGCATTGTATTGGGGCACAAGATCTCCGAGAGGGGTATTGAAGTTGATAAAGCCAAAGTTGATGCTATTGAAAAGATGCCATGTCCCAAGGACATAAAAGGTATAAGAAGTTTCCTTGGTCATGCCGGTTTTTATAGGAGGTTCATTAAGGACTTTTCTAAAATCTCTAGGCCTCTGACTAATTTATTGCAAAAAGATATTTCTTTTGTCTTTGTTGATGATAGTGTAGAAGCATTTGAGACACTTAAGAAAGCTTTGATCACAACACCTATTGTGCAGCCACCTGATTGGAATTTACCTTTTGAAATTATGTGTGATGCTAGTGATTATGCTGTAGGTGCTGTTTTAGGGCAAAGAGTCGATAAGAAATTGAATGTTATCCATTATGCTAGTAAGACTCTTGATACTGCCCAGAGAAATTATGCTACCACTGAAAAAGAATTCTTAGCAGTTGTGTTTGCATGTGATAATTTTAGACCTTATATTGTTGATTCCAAAGTTACTATTCACACTGATCATGCTGCTATTAAATATCTTATGGAAAAGAAAGATGCTAAGCCTAGACTCATTAGATGGGTTCTCTTGCTCCAAGAATTTGACTTGCATATTGTTGATAGAAAGGGAGCTGAGAACCCCGTTGCAGACAACTTGTCTAGGTTAGAGAATGTTCTTGATGACCCACTTCCTATTAATGATAGTTTTCCTGATGAACAATTAGCGGTTGTCAATGCTTCTCGTACTGCACCTTGGTATGCTGACTATGCTAATTACATTGTTGCTAAGTATATACCGCCTAGTTTCACATACCAGCAAAAGAAAAAGTTCTTCTATGATTTAAGACATTACTTCTGGGATGATCCACACCTTTATAAAGAAGGAGTAGATGGTATTATTGGATGTTGTGTGCCTGATCATGAACAGGAACAAATCCTACGCAAGTGTCACTCTGAATCCTATGGAGGACACCACGCTGGAGATAGAACTACACACAAGGTACTACAATCTGGTTTTTATTGGCCTACTCTTTTCAAAGATGCTCGTATGTTTGTCGTATCTTGTGATGAATGCCAAAGAATAGGTAACATCAGTAGACGTCAAGAAATGCCTATGAATTATTCTCTTATTATTGAACCGTTTGATGTTTGGGGCTTTGATTATATGGGACCTTTTCCTGCCTCCAATGGTTATACACATATTTTAGTTGCTGTTGATTACGTTACTAAGTGGGTAGAAGCTATTCCAACTAGTAGTGTTGATCATAACACTTCTATTAAAATGCTTAAAGAAGTTATTTTTCCAAGGTTTGGAGTCCCTAGATATCTTATGACTGATGGTGGCTCACACTTTTATTCATGGTGATTTCCTGTAAGATGCTTGCTAAGTACGATGTCAATCATAGAATTGCATCTCCTTATCACCCGCAGTCTAGTGGTCAAGTTGAGTTGAGCAATAGAGAGCTCAAATTAATTTTGCAAAAGACTGTGAATAGATCTAGAAAGAATTGGTCCAAAAAACTTGATGATGCATTATGGGCCTATAGAACTGCATACAAAAATCCTATGGGTATGTCTCCATATAAGATGGTTTATGGAAAAGCATGTCATTTACCTCTTGAACTTGAACATAAAGCATATTGGGCTATTAAAGAGCTCAATTATGACTTCAAACTTGCCGGTGAGAAGAGGTTGTTTGATATTATCTCACTTGATGAATGGAGAATCCAAGCTTATGAGAATGCCAAGCTCTTCAAAGAAAAAGTCAAACGCTGGCATGATAAAAGGATACAAAAGCGTGAGTTTAATGTAGGAGATTATGTGTTATTATTCAACTCTCGTTTAAGATTTGCAGGAAAACTTCTCTCAAAATGGGAAGGTCCCTACGTTATCGAGGAGGTCTATCGTTCCGGTGCTACTAAAATTATCAACTTTGAAGGCACAAATCCGAGGGTGGTTAATGGTCAAAGAATCAAGCATTATATTTTAGGTAACCCTATCAATGTTGAAACTAATATTATTGAAACCATAACCCCAGAGGAGTACATAAGAGACACTTTCCAGAATGTTCCAGACTCCGAAAAGGCATAGGTACGTGGTACGGTAAGTATACCGACTCCAAAACAACTCTAATGGCAATTTTCATCAGTTTTGGATTATTTAAGAATTTTAGGAAGAAAGAAGTAGTCCGAAAGGGACACAAGGCTCCCACAAGAGAGGAGGGCGTGCTCCCCCTGTAGGGCGCGCCCCCTGTCTCGTGGGCACCTCGTGTGCCTCCCAGACTCTGTTTTCTTGTATGTTATGTATTTTGGTCAGTAAAAATTCATTATATATATTCCCGAAGGTTTTGGCCACCGTATCACGGAATTATCCTTTGTTTTCGTTTCGAGCTGTTCCTGTTGCAGAATTAAGCAAGATGTCTTCTCAGGAATCAGTTGGGGAGAGCCGAGTGTCTCACCCAACGCCAGGTCCAGGAGCGTACGGCGATGCCTATCGCTTTGGGCCATCAATGGAGGATGAGATGGAAGCTGATTTGAAAAGGATAGATGCCATGGAGGAAGATCAAGAAATTACCTCTCGTCTCCAAGCACATTTCATTATGGGGGAACTACCTAGCCTGGCTGTCCCTGCTTCGGTTATCCCTTGCAACTCCAGATTTCTTTCTTATGAAAATATGAAAAAGAGTTTCATGTGTTCTCCAGAAGCTATGCAGCATCCTTGGGTAAAAGGAGCTTTGCCCGTTACGGTCAAGCTCCGTAAAGAAATTTTGGACCTCAAACGACAAATTAATAAGCTTGAGGAGGAGAACTGTATCCTGAAGGGCATCATCGCCAAGAAGATTACAACACCAACCGTGAAGAAGGAGAAATAATCACACGGGTATGGGCACTCCCCTTGGAAACTGCCAAGCTTGGGGGAGGTGCCCCGGTATCGTATCACCTCAAACGACAAATTAATAAGCTCGAGGAGGAGAACTGTATCCTGAAGGGCATCATCGCCAAGAAGATTACAACACCAACCGTGAAGAAGGAGAAATAATCACACGGGTATGGGCACTCCCCTTGGCAACTGCCAAGCTTGGGGGAGGTGCCCCGGTATCGTATCACCATCACACTCCTATCTTTACCGCTTTATTTAGTTCGATCCTTTTAGTAGTATCTTGATCTTTTAGTTCAATGTTTTGATATCAAGTAGTTTTGAGTTTTCGTTGTGATCTCTTTTTGTAAGCGAGTCCGTGTGCTATCTATAATAAAGATTAGTGTTGAGTCAAGGGCTTTGCTATGTTACTATGATCTTGAGAACAAAAGAGTTCATGAACGTAGAAAGTCATGGATAGTGATAACTTCACACATAGAAAGTATGAGGCATAAAATTGTTGGGAGTTGATGAACATAGCCTTGGTCATCGTTACAATTAATAGGAAGTGATAAGGAAATAGGGGTTCACATATAGATATATTATCTTGGACATCCTTTATGATTGTGAAGCACTCATTAAGTATGACATGCTAAAAGAATTGACGTTGGACAAGGAAGACAACGTAATGGTTTATGTTTTCCGACATCTCACTTAAAGTATATTGTCATTGACCTTCTGAACATGTTGAGCTTGCCTTTCCCCCTCATGCTAGCCAAAACTCCTCGCACCAAGTAGAGATACTACTTGTGCTTCCAAACTCCCTTAAACCCAGTTTTGCCATGAGAGCCCACCATACCTACCTATGGATTGAATAAGATCCTTCAAGTAAGTTGTCATCGATGCAAGCAATAAAAATTGCTCTCTAAATATGCATGACTTATTAATGCAGAGAAAATAAGCTTTGTACGAACTTGTTGTGGAAGTAATAAAAGCGACAGAGTGCATAATAAAGGTCCACATACAAGGGGCAATACAAAGTGACGTTCTTTTGCATTAAGATTTTGTGTATCCAACCCTAAAAGCGCATGAGAACCTCTACCTCCCTCTGCGAAGGGCCTATCTTTTACTTTATGTTTTTACTTTATGCTTGAGTCAAGGTGATCCTCACCCTTCCACATTTTTCATTTTATTCTTTTGGCAAGCTCCTCGTGTTTGAAAGGTCATGATACATATATCAAATTGAATGTAAGTTGGCATAAGCTATTATTGTTGATATCACCTAAAGGTGAATATGTTGGGAGGCAACATAAAAAGCCCCAATCTTTCTCAGTGTCCGGCTGAAACTCTATAACCACAAGTATTGCATGAGTGTTAACAATTATGGGGGACTAAGAGATAGTTGAGTATGTGATCTTGCTGAAAAGCTCTATTATTGACTCTTTCTGATGTTACGATAAATTGCAATTGCTTCAGTGACTGAGATTATAGTTTGTTAGTTCCCAATGAAGTTTATGAACCATACTTGACATTGTGAATTTCTTATTACTTGAACATAGGAAACCATATGACAATATATATATATATATATGCGGCTGTTATTAGAATGATCATGATGCCCTCATGTCCGTATTTTATTTTTATCGACACCTCTATCTCTAAACATGTGGACATATTTCTCGATCTGGGTTTCCGCTTGAGGACAAGCGAGGTCTAAGCTTGGGGGAGTTGATACGTCCATTTTGCATCATGCTTTTATATCAATATTTATTGCATTATGGGCTGTTATTACACATTATATCTCAATACTTATGGCTATTTTCTCTTATTTTACAAGGTTTACCATGAAGAGGGGGAATGCCGGCAGCTGGAATTCTGGCTGAAAAAGGAGCAAACATTGGAAACCAATTCTGCATAACTCCAAAAGTCCTGAAACTCCACGAAACCACTTTTTGGATTTATTAAGGAATTATGAGCAAAAGAAATAGGCTAGGGGGCCCACACCCTATCCAGGAGACAGGGGGGCGCCCCCCCTATAGGGCGCCCCCTATCTCCTGGGCCCCCTGGTGGGCTTCCGGCGACCATCTTCTGCTATATGAAGGGTTTTGTCCTGGAAAAATTCGTGGGCAAGCTTATGGGACGAAACTCCGCCGCCACGAGGCGGAACCTTGGCGGAATCAATCTAGGGCTCTGGCGGAGCTGTTCTGCCGGGGAAACTTCCCTCCGGGAGGGGGAAATCATCACCAACATCATCACCAACGATCCTCTCATCGAGAGGGGGTCAATCTCCATCAACATCTCCTCTCAAACCCTAGTTCATCTCTTGTATCCAATATTGTATCCAAAACCACAAATTAGTACCTGTGGGTTGCTAGTAGTGTTGATTACTCCTTGTAGTTGATACTCATTGGTTTACTTGGTGGAAGATTATATGTTCAGATCCTTAATGCATATTATTACACCTCTGATCATGAACATGCTTATGCTTTGTGAGTAGTTACTTTAGTTCCTGAGGACATGGGTGAAGTCTTGCTATTAGTAGTCATGTGAATTTGGTATTCGTTCGATATTTTGATGAGATGTATGTTGTCTCTCCTCTAGTGGTGTTATGTGAATGTCGACTACATGACAGTTCACCATTATTTGGGCCTAGAGGAAGGCATAGGGAAGTAATAAGTAGATGATGGGTTGCTAGAGTGACAGAAGCTTAAACCCTAGTTTATGCGTTGCTTCATTAGGGGTTGATATGGACCCATATGTTTAATGCTGTGGTTAGGTTTACCTTAATACTCCTTTTTGTAGTTGCGGATGCTTGCAATAGGGGTTAATCATAAGTGGGATGCTTGTCCAAGCTAGGGTAGTACCCAAGTGTTGGTCTACCCACATATCAAATTATCAAAGTACCGAACGAGAATCTTACGAACGTGATGAAACTAGCTTGATGATAATTCCCAATGTGTCCTCTGGAGCTCCTTCATTATTATTAGAATTTGTCCAAGTTTATCCTTTGCTACATAAAGGATTGGGCCACCTTGCTGCACCTTATTTACTTTATTTACTTTTGCTCGTTACTATTTATCTTATCACAAAACCATCTATCACCTACTATTTCAGTGCTTGTAGAGAAAACCTTACTGAAAACCGCTTATCATTTCCTTCTGCTCCTCGTTGGGTTCGACACTCTTACTTATCGAAAGGACTACGATAGATCCCCTATACTTGTGGGTCATCAGGGTCCAACGTCCCCTCCCCCATGCGCATAGAACCAAGTCCTGACCCTGGGAGGCCAGCTCAATGTAACTGGAGTGACCCCTGCATCCATCATATGTTGCTCAGGAGATCCCACTTAGGCCGGGCCACCTCGTAGCCACCTGGCCCCCAGCTTATGGTGCCACTCCTTTTTTGCGGCATTAATCTTGTTTTTTCTCAACCGTTCCTAAGCGACTTCCGATTCCTTGAATTTCACGAAAGTGTCCCAGAGATCTCTTGCCTTCTCAAGTGTTCCCTTGAATTCGAGAGTCTTCATTCCTGCTTTGACGTACGAGGCCCATATACCTTTCTTGTGGTTGTTGAATGCTATTTCCATCTTCCTAAGAGCAGTGTTCTTGACTTTCTCCACACATGCATCTATGAAATGATCTGGTAGGGTGAAATGTGACATAAGAGATTCCCAAAGCCAATCTTTTGCTCTTTGGTTGACAGAAGTAACATCTCGATGTTCCTTTGCTGCCTTTTTCCATTATTGGATGGAGATCAGGATTTGGTCCTTGACAATAACTCCGCATTGATGAATGAACTTGTCTACATTCTTCTTAGGTTCACGCGGTTCTCCATTGGGTTTGATTGCATCGATGTTGTACTTTACGCCATCCTTCAACTTGTTGGCCGGGCCTCGAACTGTCCTGCTGCTTGCAGAAGATTTTCTCGATCAAGAGGGCTAAAAGAAGAAAGATCAATTCATTAATATATATACAAATCAATTAAAACATGTGATGATCACCATATGTCAACTTATATAAATATACCTCGCCGGTATTTGTTATTTCAAGAACAACATTTCCTTCGTCATTAAAGTTCTGGACTTCATCTATCTGTTCGTCTTCATCAAATATCATACCCTCGCCGGTAGGGTTCAGAGATTGTGAGCCGTCATCTTCTTCATTCCCATCTAGGCTCGGGGAGCGTATGATGTCGAACAAGGTATCTTCTACTTCTCTGCCGGTATTGTCCATAGCTTTTATTTAACTAATCTAGAAGAAAGATAAAACAATTTAGTATACAAATTAGAATGCATGCATGCAATAAATAAGGAAAAACTGAATCATAGTAGATAATATGCATCTCGAATAATCCAGATAATTGATATGCATCATCAAATATAATTGCCATTACATCGTCTCAAATATTACCAAATAATATAATCTTGAATACATCGTCTCGAATATTATCTTGAAAAACACATCACTAGCTAATACTAATCGAATACTATTGAATAATCTAGTTCACTCGCGGTGGACATCCAAAGAGAAGGAACCATCACAGGATCATAGCTCGTGTGAGAGCCCTGAAGAACCTGCCAGGTATTGGAGAGTCTGATGTCCAACCTGAAAGTGCTAGTATTCGACTAGAGGGGGGTGAATAGGCGATTTTTATGGAAGTCTTCAAAACAGGGGTGTTTTGAAGAGAAACAATAGAATTGAACCTATTGATATGCAGCGGAAGGTAGACTACACTAGACAAGCCATAGTCAAGTAAGTAATGAGGTGAAAGCACGAAGACTATAAGCAGCTAGGTAGTATGGATCGGGATGGAAGATAGTATGAAGCCAAAAGGACTATAGTCTTCACACAGTGAAGTCAATCAGATCAAGAAACTAGGCAAAGACTTCGCGAAGACTAACTGTAAGTAAGGTGAGAGCGGTAGGATAGAACCAGTTGCTCGGAGAGGACAAAGGATTTGTTGGACCAGTTCCAGTTGCTGTGACAACTGTTCGTCTGGTTAGGGGGGCTGAGATTCAACTCAGAAGACCATGTCTTCACCTTATTCCCCTTGAGATAAGAACACTTAGTCCTCGCCCAATCACTCTGGTAAGTCTTCAAGGGAGAGTTCCAAACCTTCACAGACTTTGTTCACGGGCAATCCATAATGACTTTTGGATGCTCAGAACGCGACACCTAACCGGCTGGAGGATTCATAGTCCTCAAGTGTAATAAGTCTTCAGATCACGCGGACAGAAAGACTTCAGTGATGCCTAACACTCTTTGGCTCTGGGTGTTTTGGGCTTTGTCCTCGCAAGGATTCTCTCTGAAAGGCTTCGGAGGTGGGTTGCTCTCAAATGACAAAAGCCGTGCACAAACTCTGAGCAGCCACCAGTTTATGGTGTAGGGGGTGGGCTATTTAAACCCAGGAGGCAACATGACCTGATTTGTCCAAAATGACCCTGGGTCACTAAGGAACTGACACGTGTCCAACCGTCAGATTTCAAACACACGCGACAGCTTAGCTTGGGCTACAAGACAAGCTGATCATCCAACTCTGGATAAGATTTGCTCTCATTGTCTTCGCTCAAAGACATAGGATTTAGTTGAGCATCACATCAGTCACTCTGACTTTGTTCACTTGGACCCCACTTAACAGTACGATGGTTCCTACGACTCAACAAAGAAGAAAAGGAAACTACGAAACAACTATGTCTTCATACAACAGTACGGTGGTTCCTATGACTCAACAAATAAGAAAAGGAAACTACGAAACAACTATGTCTTCGTACTCCATAGTCATCACACGATGTCTTCTCCTGTCATAGTCTTCAATGTGAATGTCTTCACAGACCACCATTGTCTTCAATGTCTTCACACATTTTTAGGGGTCATCTTTGGTAGGTAAACCGAATCAATATGGGACTACTGCCTGTGTTATCCTGCAATTCTCACAAACACATTAGTCCCTCAACCATGTTTGTCGTCAATACTCCAAAACCAACTAGGGGTGGCACTAGATGCACTTACAATCTCCCCCTTTTTGGTGATTGATGAAAAACCGGTTGAAGTTTTCAATGGGGATAAATGTATGTGAAAGTTTAGTGTTGTGAGTATTGTCTTCATACATAAGATGAAACTCCCCTTGAAGATGTGCATATAGATGACTTGCGTTTGAATGCAAATGCACATGGTAGGTTTTTCTTTGTGGAGGCCAGCATCAAAGTGTGAAGACAATGCATTATGCATATAAACAAGTAAAGAAGATAATGATATGCATAATGGAAAATGGACGTCTGCAGAATGACTTCATGCGAGATTTATCATCGCATCACAGAATAGCAGATAAAGTAGCAGACGACCATCAAGTTTAAGTCTTACAACTCAGAGGACCAAAAGTATCAAAAGACGAGAGTTGTAAGACTTGGCAAAAAGTAATGCAGCCACCCATAGTGACCCGCTTGAATACTATCAACTCATATTCTTCTCCCCCTTTTGTCAGTAAGGACCAAAAAGGTTTGAAGACATAGAGCTTCTACTCGTTCCCAGAAGGAGCAGACGGTGGAGTAGGGTAGTTGCTGGAGTTTGGTGGTGTAGAGGGGCCTAGTGCAGAGTCGATATGCAGTGCAGACATGGTTGGTGAAGTGTCATCGTCTTCTTCATCGATGACATTGGCAACAACAGTTGCAGCCGAAGATGAATACTCAGAGTCTTCAAGAGAGGGAGTATGGTGCCAGCTTGCATTAGGCGGAGGCCTAGAGTCAAACTTGAAGATTTCGGTGGAGCCATCTGCTTGAAGATCATCTTCAGAACATAGCAGAGTGAGGCTCTTCCAAGGCCGCCTTGCATTCTCATGGGCAACAAAAGAGTTCTTGGTAGCCAGATTGCGAATGTGATTGACATCAACCAAGAGACTATGCATTTGACGCTTCAGCCAGTCATGGTGCTTGTCCTGCTTCTGATGTATGGCCACAAGCAGTTCTCGGTCATTGAGGACTCGAGAGTGCTTATGAGGCCTTTGAGCAACTGTACTGGAAGTTGCTTCAGTATTAGCACGGCGAGGCAGACGCATATTTCCAGCGAGCGGATAAGCAGGGACAACAACATTCGGAACATGGACTCCTTCAATTGGCTGCGTGAAGCTTTCATGATCAGCGTTGTGAAGATATATTGGTTCCTTGGCAGGCTCAGGGTAGATGGCTTCAACAGACAGATCAACCATAGGCAAGAAAACCAGATGGTTACATGCAGAAGGCTGATAGTTGATAGTGGAATGAAGCTTTATTAGGCACATCATCCATGGAGCGTAGAACTTCAAGCCAAAAATATCAATCCCAGATGCAGTAAGATGTCTGATGAAGAAATCCCGGGAGTTGAACTTGATGCCATTGACGATATAGAAAACCAAAGTCTTCATGGAGCCTTCAAGTTTGGCTTCAGAAGAATGTCCCTTGATTGGCCAGAGAGTACACCTTAGGATATGATAAACTGTGCGGGGCAAGTACTCAAGGTCCTGAACAAGGAATTCCTTTGGATATTATGCATCACAAGGCAATGGATTCATCATGCTGAGCATCTGACTCATATTGGGTTCAGGCCGCTAAAAATGCTCTGTAGTCCTTCTGTGTGGCGCTGACAACCAGGCTCGTACAATTCACCTGGACTGGGTAGGGAGGTGAGCTCAATGATGTCCTGAGCTTTGGCTTCATGGCGCACATCACCTGTCATCCACTCAAGGGTCCATGTCTTCGAACCCTTGTTTTATCCACGAATGTGAAGAGTAGCATAGAACTGCATCATAAGCTCTTCATTCTATGCTCTTTGGCTGTTACGAATTCCAGAAGGCTAGCATCACAAAAGCAATCCATAGCTTCTTCAAGGCAAGGGAGCCCAGCCATAGCTTCACAATCAAGGCGCATGTGAGGGAAGATTCGCTCTTGGTTGTAGAGAACACAAGAGTAGTAGATGCGCTATTGGTGGCTCCAAAAGCGATTTGAGGAGATCCTTGGCTTCGAGTAGGGATTCTTATCACTGTCAGATAAGGTGTTGTGTGCTCTGAAGCTATTGACACTGAAGGATCCAGGAGAGGTAGCGGGACCTGGAAGTCTTGGCAGTCTTGGCTTAGGCTTCTGCACTGGCGGGCGCTGCTGCACATGATAGTCATATTGCGGTCCGGGACTAGTGGGTGGTACCAGGACAGGCCAGGGAACAGTGACCAACTCCATATCTCGGTTGTAAGCCAACTCCATTGTGTGCGGCCTTGGCGGAGGAACTGCGCCGTCAGTGGGGACCGGCGTGACAGAAGCTTCATAGTTTACATTGGCTTCAGGCACAATATTGGCTTCAGGCACATTATTGACTTCAGGCTCCACATGATCTTCATCCATGACAGGCTCATTGGCTTCAGCTGTAGTTGTGGCAGCCTCATTGTTCTCAACCTCCATATGGTCAACGACCGGAGAATCTTGCATGATCACATTCTCCTCGAGAATGACTTGATCAGGGGCAGGGGGTGTAGCAAATCTCTCTTCTCTTCTTTCTTCTTCGTCGGTTGATGCAGCCGGAATGTCTTCAGCAGCTTTGGCTTCAGACTCAGGAACCGTCACAGAAGGATTCTCTTCAGGGAATACTTGATGTACCACTGAGCTGGATTGTTGTGAATCTTATTCTAGGATGGTTGACATGGAGACCGATGGCCTGTGGCCTTTGCGAAGCCATTGGAACACGGGCGACGCCTTTGCTGATGGTGTGGTCTCCATGTAATTGTCTTCATTCACCATTGGGCTGGTGACTTGCGCTGGTGGAGTACGGGGTGTTGCATCTCGAACTGGGGTTTCTTCTTGCGGGCGCTCAACCCATGAATCATCCTGAGCAATTGGCATCAACGGACGACCAATGCTGATGTATTCGCTGCTCATTGGAGCAGGCGATGATACCAACTGATGCTCGAGCTGAGGAATGACTTCATCATCAACAACATTATCTTCATGACCAATGTCTTCAGCTGCGTTGGGGTTAACAACTGGAACTTGCTCTTCTTCATGAGCCTCTGCGAAAGCAGGCTGGTGGAGTACAACTCGACGCTCTTGGTTGGTGGCAGCAGGGGGAGCAAAAGAGATGGGTTCAACAAAGAGTGGCTGAGAGGCTGTAGCACGCTCTTTCTTTGAAGACTTAGTCTTCAGCTTCTTCTTGGAACGAGCATCGTCAGATGCGTCCTTGTGCTTGCGCTTCTTGGCTTCAGCTTCAGCTGCTCTTGTCTTCTTCATTTCAGAAGCTACTCAGGGGACCTTAGGCTTCGAGCCTGTCATACTGGCGGGGAAGACAATGTGAGGTTCTTCCCGCCTCGGTGCAGTGTGGATCTCAGCAGCCTTCTTCTTCTTGGCAGCCATCCTGGGGTCAATGCCAGGCCGCCCAAGAGCTTTATGCTTCTCTGCTTCATTATGGGCTTGAACACATTTCTCAGCCATATACTTCATGCGCTGCCTCGAGCCTTTAGCTTCGGTGCGTTTCTTGTGGAACTCCTCCTTGAGTTCATGCAACATCTTCCTGAATATTTGAACATCAGCCACAGTGAGCTTGGCCATGTTCTTCTTGAAATGAGCCTTCTCATTGTCAATCTTGTTCTTTAGCTCGACAATCTTCTGAGCCAAGGCCAATTCACCAGCAATGGCTCCATGGAAAGTGACACTGATGTCCATGGGGAGCTGAAGATCATCAATGCTGATGTCCTGGTTGTCAAACCACTCATTGATGAAGTTATTGAGAATATCAACATCAAAGAGCGGCAGATCATGGAAGATTTCAGGTTCTTGCTTGCTCTTGATAAGCATTTCCAAAGCATCATCAGCAAGATCTTCATCACTAGACAGATCAATGGCTTCATCTTCGTTGTGAAGCACAGTGAATGGTGTTAGTGGTTGTCGTGTGGCCTTCTTGGGCAATGGCTTTGTGGCTGTGACGCCCGGGCAATTAGGCTACAGTAATCCCACGCTAATGGTGCCACGTCACCACGGTTACTGCTGCTAGTCTATAGTTAGATCAAAACCGGTCCAAAATTCAAATTCAAAGTTTGGTAAATAATAAAGATTTTCAAACATTAAAATAAAAATGTTCGGGTTGTACTAAATATTACATAGATAAATATGGTATAGTAAACACATTTTTATAAAATGTCTAAGTAATTTAAAATGAGTTAAAACAGAAAAGAAAATAACAAAAAAAGAAACCCCCACCCGTTGGGCCAACCGGCCCAGCTGGCCACCAAACTGGCCTAGGCCAGCCCACCCCTGGCTTACACATGCCCCCCCACGACACCCGAAACCCTAACCCATTCCCCACTCGCTCCCACTCCCCCTCTCCCGATCCGATCTGGATCGGGATCGATCCCCCACTTCCTCGCCCCACGCCGCTCTCCCTTTCCCCGATCGGATCGGGGCAGCGCCCCGCCGCTTGCCCCGACGACCGCGCTTGACGCCGCCGCCACTCGGGGGCGCCCGAACCCCGCGCCCCGTCGTCGCCGGAGCCACCCATCGGACCGCACCCGCTCGTCATCGCCGTGCGCCACCACCACCGCCGCCGCCGAAGGCCCCGCCGTCGCCGCTCGGACCGACTGCCTCCTTGCCGGACCTCGCGTCCTCGCCCTCCTCCCTGAGCTCCGCAGGACGTCTTGTTCGTCCCCCCCGACGCCAATCGCCGCCACCCGGAGCTCCTCCGCCTCGACTCCGTCAACGCCGTCCCCGTCCTCCTCCTCGCCGGTCCTCCCCAACCTCCCCCGAGCCCGCTGCCCCGTGCCCTACGCTCCCTCGGTGAGGACCCCGGTCCTCCTCCTCCTCCCCGTCCCCTCTCGCCGGCCACCGCTCGCCATGGCTGAGGCTCACCATAGCCCGCGCCGTTCGCCGCCTCTACCGGTGCCCCGCTGCTGCGGTGGCCCCGTGCTTCCCCGCCTCTCCGTCGGCCGCCCCAGCCACCACCGCGTCTGGCCTCGCCCCCGCTTCCCCTTGCCAGCGCCGCGTCGCCGGCCACGGCCTGGCCCGCGCCCCGTTCGGGCGAGCGCCCGCACCCGCGCGCCCGTTTAGCCTCATGGGCCACTGACCACAGGGGCCCACGCCCCATAACGTTTTAATATAAAAAGAGGAATTTAAAATAATAATAGTAATAATAAATAATGAAAATAATTAATTAATTAATTAATTAACTAATTAATAGACTTAATTAATTCTGGTTAATTAAACTAAACAGTTAATTAAGCTAACTAATTAACCTAAACCCTAATTAACCTAAATAGAGAATGACAGGTGGGTCCCCCGGACCCACATGTCAGGTTGACCAAGTCAACTCTGTTGACTACTGATGTCAGCATGACATCATGCTGATGTCATTAATCTGTTTTCCGAATTAATTAAATAATTAATTAAATTCCAGAAATTAATAAAATCTTTAGAAAATCATATCTATTAATCCGTAACTCGGATTAAAATATTTTCAACATGAAAGTTGCTCAGAACGACGGGACGAATCCGGATACGCAGTCCGTTCGTTCGCCACACACCCCTAACCTATCGAACCCGCAACTTTCCCCCTCCGGCTCCTTTGCCCGAAAACACGAAACACCGGGGATATTTTCCCGGATGTTTCCCCCCTTAACCGGCATCACCTCATACCACGTCAGGTCACTCCTAGCATCGTTACTTGTCATGTCATGCATCATTATGCATCTGTTTACATGGTATTCATTGTTTCTTCCCCCTCTTCTCTCCGGTAGACTACGAGGCCGACATTGCTGCTGCCCAGTTCGACAACGGAGTTGACGACCCCTCTCTCTTGCCAGAGCAACCAGGCAAGCCCCCCCCTTGATCACCAGATATCACCTATTCTACTCTATACTGCTTGCATTAGAGTAGTGTAGCATGTTACTGCTTTGTGTTATACCTATCCTGATGCATAGCCTGTCCTTGATACTACTGTTGTTACCTTTACCTGAGATCCTATATGCTTAGTATAGGATGCTAGTATATTCATCTGTGGCCCTACATTCTTGTCCGTCAGCCATGCTATACTATCGGGCCGTGATCACTCGGGAGGTGATCACGGGTATATACTATATACTTATACATGATACATGTGGTGACTAAAGACGGGACGACTTGTGGAGCACCCGCGAGTGGATCTTTGTGGCGGAGCGACAGGGCAGGTTGAGACCGCCTAGGAGAGAGGTGGGCCTGGCCCTGTTCGGCGTTCACGGATACTTAACACGCTTAACGAGATCTTGGTATTTGATCTGAGTTGGCTACGAGCCTATACGCACTAACCAACTATGTGGGAAAGATATGGGCACTCGGCGTCGTGGTATCAGCCAAAGCACTTCGTGACGCCAGCGACTGAGTTGCGCGCGCCGGATTGGAATGTAAGCCTGCTCTTGTATTAAGGGGGCTAGTTCTGCTTTCGGCCGCGTACGCAACGTGCAGGTGTGCTATGGGCGATGGGCCCAGACCCCTGTGCGCTTAGGTTTAGACCGGCGTGTTGGCCTCTCTGTTGAGCCTAGGTGGGGCTGCGACGTGTTGATCTTTCGCGGCCGGGCATGACCCGGGAAAGTGTGTCCGGCCAAATGGGATCAAGCGTGTTGGGTAAGTTGGTGCACCCCTGCAGGGAAGTTAATTTATTCGAATAGCCATGATCTTCGGTAACAGGACGACTTGGAGTTGTAGCTTGACCTTATGACAACTAGAACCGGATACTTAATAAAACACACCCTTCCAAGTTCCACAGACAACTCGGTGATCGCTTTTCCACGAGGCGACGAGGGGAGGATCGCCGGGTAGGATTATGCTATGCGATGCTACTGGAGATGCTATTTGGAGATGCTACTGGAGATGCTACTTGGAGATGCTACTTGGAGATGCTACTTGGAGGACTTCAGTCTACTCTCTTCTACATGCTGCAAGATGGAGGCTGCCAGAAGCGTAGTCTTCGATAGGACTAGCTATCCCCCTCTTATTCTGGCATTCTGCAGTTCAGTCCACTGATATGGCCCTTTACACATATACCCATGCATATGTAGTGTAGCTCCTTGCTTGCGAGTACTTTGGATGAGTACTCACGGTTGCTTTTCTCCCTCTTTTCCCCTTTCCCCTCTACCTGGTTGTCGCAACCAGATGCTGGAGCCCTGGAGCCAGACGCCACCGTCGACGACGACTACTACACTGGAGGTACCTACTACTACGTGTAGGCCGCTGACGACGACCAAGAGTAGTTAGGAGGATCCCAGGCAGGAGGCCTGCGCCTCTTTCGATCTGCATCCCAGTTTGTGCTAGCCATCTTATGGCAACTTGTTTAACTTATGTCTGTACTCAGATATTGTTGCTTCCGCTGACTCGTCTATGATCGAGCACTTGTATTCGAGCCCTCGAGGCCCCTGGCTTGTATTATGATGCTTGTATGACTTATTTATGTTTTAGAGTTGTGTTGTGATATCTTCCCGTGAGTCCCTGATCTTGATCGTACACATTTGCGTGCATGATTAGTGTACGATTGAATCGGGGGCGTCACAAGTTGGTATCAGAGCCGACTGCCTGTAGGAATCCCCCTTCCACACTCCTTGGCCGAAGTCGAGTCTAGACATTACAAAACTTTTACTAACTTGGCTGTGTGCCTTACGGGCCCACGTCGCCATCGGGTGGTACTAGGATCTTTTACTCCTTGACCTTTACTCTAGGACTCTGATCTCTCCTCTATTCGGGTTAAATGAATTTTACTAAATCTAACATTAGGATCTCATTGTCACTTTCACCCGGAGAGCCCCTTATTACTGATGATCGTCTGCTGCACCAGCAGACCCTGAAGATGCTCTCCGCTGTTAACTCGAGAACTTGTGTTCATCGCGTTTGCAATTCCCCTTCCGCCGTAAACCCTTATGGATAACTACTTGCAGTTGTTATTCTTACATTCATCCCCAGTTGGTCTTGTTATGACAAGATACCCCGTAACACTCGTCGTTGTTTGATAATCCTTTGAGCTTACTGCCCTGCTGTTATTTGTCACCTGAATACTCCTACGGTTAATTCTCGCACTTATCGAGTATCCGCTCATCCCCCAGTTGTTCATGTGTTACACAAAAGTCTTCGAAATACCATTCGATATTTCGTAAATACTCAGCAACCTATTGCTCTTGAATTTCTTGTTTACTTTCATCATGATTAATCCCATAAGTATAGTAATCATATTGGCATCCTTTGTCACCATCATTTTTGAGTCCGTTGATTCAATACGTTGTGAATGTTCACAATCATCAGTCGAGTCCTAGGATTATCTTTCCGGCTCAGACGTCATTTTGATACTGAGCTGGTTCTCGACCAAACTATTTGTCGTCGATTGTGCCTCTGGTATATTCAAGTGATCCATCCTTGATCAGAACGTCTGCTTCTGATCCCTTGTTTTGGAAATCATAATTCCTTTGCATTTAAGCTTTGAATTATTCCGATGAATCCATAATCTGTTGCATTTGCATTCTTTCTTCCTCTGATTGGGTATCGATACTCACCTCAGCTCCATTGTGGATCGCCATATCCACTGTTGGATTATTATATCCGACAGTGTCCTTAATAATTAATCATCTTGTGAGTCCTTCTCTGATACATAATGCCTTTGTTAAATTGTATCCTTTCCTTTTGTCAACCATGCTCTACTTTTGAGCTGGTGATATTTACTCTTGAAGCTTATGGTATATGTTCGTAAGAAGCCCCAATGGTATTGAACCAACGCCTTCCCTCATCGGTGTGAACCCGAAAGATTTCACAAGTCATACTTATCTGGTATTGCACCAGGTAAAACTTTCGACAACTAATGCCATTATCGAAACGAGAAGTGAATGTAAGGTTATGCTTTGGAGAAGTGGGAGTCGACCTTGAACTTTGTGTTCATGCCCATGGACCCGAGGTGGAACTTATCATGGAAGTTTCTCGTAGTAATAATAATCCCCTTGTTATAACTTCTTCTCTTATCTATGCTTGGTCTTTTGCGACCGTGGTTTCGACCATATTGTTCTTCTTTCCCATTTCTTGGACAAGTTTAAGTGCTTGCCTTCTGCAAATGATTTCATTTGTCCAACCTCTATCCCGCTCTACCCTTGAGTATACCCTCTGGTACCGCGAGAACGTCAGGGAACTACATAACTTCTTATGGGTTCTTCATCAACTGTTATCTCTCACCGATTCCAATTTTCCTGGGTTCTGGGTTGTCGTCAACCGAGGACACCGATAAGTGAATCGATTCCGCACTCCGATTCAATAAATCTAAGTAATTCTGGTTGCTTACGAGTTTAATAATCCTTCAAGTCATTCCTAGCCTTATCGGCTATATCATTATCGTGCAAACTTCTAACTGTGCTACCTGGTCCTTCTTCCCGGAGCACAAAATTTTCGACGATGAGCTAAGCTTACGTCGATCTTCCTCGTCATATCAGTTCGCCTTGAACAACAAGCTTGATTTCAAGTTTGTATCCTACCCATGGTTCCAATAACCTTTCGCTTCATCATTCGTTTGACTTGATGTCATCGTCGATCAATTACATCTTCGTGTAACCTCTCGACAAATGTGTCGTGATCATCATCAACCTTATGAGCTCTTCCAGGATATCAATCGGATTCATGATGAGAAATACCATCCTTGCCTTGATGATTTGTGTTATCATCAACCGCTTTACTGCCTTCCCTCCAACACAAACTTGTTCGTATTTTGTGTTATACCTTGAGTTCCTTGCTATCCAGCAGTTGATCTTCCTTACCTTGGAGCATTACCATCTCTTATGTCATCAATGTTGTGAGAATTTCACCACCTCTTAAGAATTCTTGATACAAGTGATACTTCTCACCATCACCATTCTTCTTGGTCCTCGTGTTGATTCCAACCGGGGTACCAACAAGTGAACGGTGCAGTTTGGATTCTGCCCTTCTAGCAACCCTATTGCTTTGATGTTAATGGTCGGTCGTTCATTCTTGGACTATTGATTATTGAATCACCATTCTGACGTTGGTCGTGCAACCCAACCATGTTTCGGGCGCACCTTTCAACCAATGTTTAATTGTGTATGTTTTCCTCGAGCATACTACATTATATCATTTGAATTGACAAGTGTCATCTTCTTGTTCACCTTATTGTGGAAATCCATCCGTTTGGAACTCTCGATGAATTGTCGCTGAGCCCATCAGCCACCTCCTCATCCCCTCCTTGGTTTAATGATGAACTATTGTTTCAGGAACCCGCTCCCATAGTTCATTTCTCAAGAATCTTGCAATGTCATTTCATCGATTTGTGTGACACCTTTTCTTCTTGGACATCCTAAGTCTGAGGTATCATGGCACCAATCAGTTCTGAATCTCGGCCAGATATGATGGTTGGAACATATTTCCAAGAGTTATAACAATGGTCTTTATGTGACCCGGTAAGGTGATGTCGTGCCTAGCACACCTGGTTGGAGGCCCTATTGTTATAGTTTCCGTTTAACAAGGTTATCTATTCTTCCATGAGGATGTGGTTAGACTTATTCTATAAGTTGTTCCTGATGAAATCTTTGAGTATTAAAGTCTGATTTTTTAAAAAAAGACCATGTCAGTGCTATCTTGAAGCATGTCCATGGTACTTCGATTTTCAACAAAAACATTTGAAGCCCAATGCTAAATGTTTCCTGCTCGATTATCCAAACACCGATGTATGGGTATGGTCATCAAATTCCTCTCCCCTTACCTAAATGGTTATCCACTCTATATCCTATCATGGATATCTTGCTCTGCTTGTCCTTGGGAAGGATATGCCCCCGAAATGTGTTTAAACACATTTTTCCTTTCCATTGTTCTGTTTAACCTGGTAATCACCTTTCCTTTCCTTTGGTTTGCTTAACCCTTCTTGTGATCTATATTATATAAGCAGTAGTAATCTTCTGTTTATGTAAAACACGTTAGAGTACAACCGTGCCAGTAAGACCCTGTTTCTACTGTTGATGACATTTCGGTAGCCACCGACGGACGGGAACTTTGCCTATTGGCCCGCCTCGTTCAACGAGCAGTAAAATGGTTCTCTTCGTCCCTCGCCCCTGGTGTCGATGTTGTTGCCGACATAACTGACAGGCTACCCTCTGACACGCCTTACTATCATGAACGTGCAAGATGTCGGCCCCCTTCCTACTTTCAACCACATGGTGGGCCCATAACCCACAGTTCCATAGGATCGAAACCTGACTCTCCTGTACACCCCCTGTTCCCAAAGTTATTCCTCCCGCGTGGACTCGTATGTAATTCATGAGCCACCTTCCGATGAGATCATCAATTCTAGCATCGGAAACAATAATTATTCCGTTGCTTGAAACCCCTTTCACCTTCTGACTAGGCATTGAACGATTGCCTGGCTGCCTGAAACTTCTTGTTGGACCTTCCAACTTTACTCTCGATGTGTTCTATTTGTTCAACTCGAGAGGTACTCATATGCTCATTCATGGGTTAATCCCAGGTTATTACCCTTATAACATTCTGTCGTTTCCGATCTACCCCGTGACCTATTCGTAAGTACGATGGAGTTTCCGAAGAAAGGATGCCGACTTCATCTTAATGACCTGAAGCAGAAAAATGAAGACATCAATGTATTGGATCGACCACTTCGAGAAGAGCAACTATGACCGAGAAGAATCGTTAGAATTTCGTAACCAGATCCCTTCCCCCCTTATAACCGCTCCTAAATCTCGGGACGAGATTTCTTGTAGTGGAGGAGAATTGTGACGCCCGGGCAATTAGGCTACAGTAATCCCACGCTAATGGTGCCACGTCACCACGGTTACTGCTGCTAGTCTATTGTTAGATCAAAACCGGTCCAAAATTCAAATTCAAAGTTTGGTAAATAATAAAGATTTTCAAACATTAAAATAAAAATGTTCGGGTTGTACTAAATATTACATAGATAAATATGGTATAGTAAACACATTTTTATAAAATGTCTAAGTAATTTAAAAAGAGTTAAAACAGAAAAGAAAATAACAAAAAAGAAACCCCCACCCGTTGGGCCAACCGGCCCAGCTGGCCACCAGACTGGCCCAGGCCAGCCCACCCCTGGCCTACACATGCCCCCCCACGACACCCAAAACCCTAACCCATTCCCCACTCGCTCCCACTCCCCCTCTCCCGATCCGATCTGGATCGGGATCGATCCCCCACTTCCCCGCCCCACGCCGCTCTCCCTTTCCCCGATCGGATCGGGGCAGCGCCCCGCCGCTTGCCCCGACGACCGCGCTCGACGCCGCCGCCATTCGGGGGCGCCCGAACCCCGCGCCCCGCCGTCGCCGGAGCCACCCACCGGACCGCACCCGCTCGTCATCGCCGTGCGCCACCACCACCACCGCCGCCGAAGGCCCCGCCGTCGCCGCTCGGACCGACCGCCTCCTTGCCGGACCTCGCGTCCTTGCCCTCCTCCCCGAGCTCCGCAGGACGTCGTGTTCGTCCCCCCCGACGCCAATCGCCGCCACCCGGAGCTCCTCCGCCTCGACTCCGTCAACGCCGTCCCCGTCCTCCTCCTCGCCGGTCCTCCACAACCTCCCCCGAGCCCGCTGCCCCGTGCCCTACGCTCCCTCGGTGAGGACCCCGGTCCTCCTCCTCCTCCACGTCCCCTCTCACCGGCCACTGCTCGCCATGGCCGAGGCTCGCCATAGCCCGCGCCGTTCGCCGCCTCTGCCGGTGCCCCGTTGCTGCGGTGGCCCCGTGCTTCCCCGCCTCTCCGTCGGCCGCCTCGGCCACCACCGCGTCTGGCCTCGCCCCCGCTTCCCCTTGCCGGCGCCGCGCCGCCGGCCACGGCCTTGCCCGCGCCCCGTTCGGGCGAGCGCCCGCACCCGCGCGCCCGTTTAGCCTCATGGGCCACTGACCACAGGGGCCCACGCCCCATAACGTTTTAATAAAAAAAGAGGAATTTAAAATAATAATAATAATAATAAATAATGAAATTAATTAATTAATTAATTAATTAACTAATTAATAGACTTAATTAATTCTGGTTAATTAAACTAAACAGTTAATTAAGCTAACTAATTAACCTAAACCCTAATTAACCTAAATAGAGAATGACAGGTGGGCCCCCTGGACCCACATGTCAGGTTGACCAAGTCAACTCTGTTGACTGCTGATGTCAGCATGACATCATGCTGATGTCATTAATCTGTTTTCCGAATTAATTAAATAATTAATTAAATTCCAGAAATTAATAAAATCTTTAGAAAATCATATCTTTTAATCCGTAACTCGGATTAAAATATTTTCAACATGAAAGTTGCTCAGAACGACGGGACGAATCCGGATACGCAGTCCGTTCGTCCGCCACACACCCCTAACCTATCGAACCCGCAACTTTCCCCCTCCGGCTCCTCTGCCCGAAAACACGAAACACCGGGGATATTTTCCCGGATGTTTCCCCCCTTAACCGGCATCACCTCATACCACGTCAGGTCACGCCTAGCATCGTTAATTGTCATGTCATGCATCGATATGCATCTGTTTACATGGTATTCATTGTTTCTTCCCCCTCTTCTCTCCGGTAGACTACGAGGCCGACACTGCTGCTGCCCAGTTCGACTACGGAGTTGACGACCCCTCTCTCTTGCCAGAGCAACCAGGCAAGCCCCCCCTTGATCACCAGATATCGCCTATTCTATTCTATACTGCTTGCATTAGAGTAGTGTAGCATGTTGCTTTCTGTTATACCTATCCTGATGCATAGCCTGTCCTTGATACTGCTGTTGTTACCTTTACCTGCAATCCTATATGCTTAGTATAGGATGCTAGTATATTCATCTATGGCCCTACATTCTTGTCCGTCAGCTGTGCTATACCATCGGGCCGTGATCACTCGGGAGGTGATCACGGGTATATACTATATACTTATACATGATACATGTGGTGACTAAAGATGGGACGGCTTGTGGAGCACCCGCGAGTGGATCTTTGTGGCGGAGTGACAGGGCAGGTTGAGACCGCCTAGGAGAGAGGTGGGCCTGGCCCTGTTCGGCGTTCGCGGATACTTAACACGCTTAACGAGATCTTGGTATTTGATTTGAGTTGGCTACGAGACTATACGCACTAACCAACTACGTGGGAAAGATATGGGCACTCGGCGTCGAGGTATCAGCCGAAGCACTTCGTGACGCCAGCGACCGAGTGGCGCGCGCCAGATTGGAACGTAAGCCTGCTCTTGTATTAAGGTGGCTAGTTCTGCTTTCGGCCGCGTACGCAACGTGCAGGTGTGCTATGGGAGATGGGCCCAGACCCCTGTGCGCTTAGGTTTAGACCGGCGTGCTGGCCTCTCTGTTGAGCCTAGGTAGGGCTGCGACATGTTGATCTTTCACGGCCGGGCATGACCCGGAAAGTGTGTCCGGCCAAATGGGATCAAGCGTGTTGGGTAAGTTGGTGCACCCCTGCAGGGAAGTTAATCTATTCGAATAGTCGTGATCTTCGGTAACAGGACGACTTGGAGTTGTACCTTGACCTTATGACAACTAGAACCGGATACTTAATAAAACACACCCTTCCAAGTTCCACAGACAACCCGGTGATCGCTTTTCCACAGGGCGACGAGGGGAGGATCGCCGGGTAGGATTATGCTATACGATGCTACTGGAGATGCTATTTGGAGATGCTACTGGAGATGCTACTTGGAGATGCTACTTGGAGATGCTACTTGGAGGACTTCAGTCTACTCTCTTCTACATGCTGCAAGACGGAGGCTGCTAGAAGTGTAGTCTTCGATAGGACTAGCTATCCCCCTCTTATCCTGGCATTCTGCAGTTCAGTCCACTGATATGGCCCTTTACACATATACACATGCATATGTAGTGTAGCTCCTTGCTTGCGAGTACTTTGGATGAGTACTCACGGTTGCTTTTCTCCCTCTTTTCCCCCTTTCCCCTCTACCTGGTTGTCGCAACCAGATGCTGGAGCCCTGGAGCCAGACGCCACCGTCGACGACGACTACTACACTGGAGGTGCCTACTACTACGTGTAGGCCGCTGACGACGACCAAGAGTAGTTAGGAGGATCCCAGGCAGGAGGCCTGCGTCTCTTTCGATCTGTATCCCAGTTTGTGCTAGCCATCTTATGGCAACTTGTTTAACTTATGTCTGTACTCAGATATTGTTGCTTCCGCTGACTCGTCTATGATCGAGCACTTGTATTCGAGCCCTCGAGGCCCCTGGCTTGTATTATGATGCTTGTATGACTTATTTATGTTTTAGAGTTGTGTTGTGATATCTTCCCGTGAGTCCCTGATCTTGATCGTACACATTTGCGTGCATGGTTAGTGTACGATTGAATCGGGGGCGTCACAGTGGCCCTCTTGGAAACGCGAGATAAGTCTTCAGACTACACACTGGATTCAGGAGGTGCAATTTTCAGAGGCTTCCTCGTTGAAACTTTTGGTGAGGAAGATGGTTCTGAAGCTTTTGCCTTCTTATTCTTCTTTTCTTTTGGAGGTTAGGGAGCAGCTTCAGTGTCAGCATCACCATCAGATTGCTCCACTGCTGCTCTCTAAGCAGCAATGTGAGACAGAAGCCCATCAAAATTAGCAAAGGGGCCAATTATGTTTTCATTGGCTTCACGTGTCCCATCAGATCTGGGAGCAGAGGGGCTTGGGTTGAAGTTGAGGCCATAGTCCTTTGCATTCTGGGTAGCTGAATCTTTGGCAAACTGATAGTTGCGCTTGAAGAGATTGTCGTCACAACACCATAATAAGGAGGATGGGTCGGCATTTTCAGGTTGCAGTCCTCGGACCATGCAAGGATAGAATTCCTGCGCAATAGCTTCAGCCTTGTTCTTCGGCACTAGGCCTCGATACAGACAGTCTCCCCATGGATGCTTGATGGCGTTCTTCTCAGCATACTTAGGCGTGACAAATTTGTACTTGAACCACTCCTCTACCCAATATCTTTGGATCCACTGAATCCGGTTCTTGCGCTCATTGTAGTTTTCATCAGGGTCTGACTTGTATTGTTCATACAAGGCAGGAGGCAGATCAAGAGCTGTGTTTCCTCGGTGTTGCATGCCACCCTTCCGAGCAGACTTTTCTGAAGCCATAATGTTTAAGCTGATTCAGCGAGTGGCTTCCGTCTGGTTGGTTTCAAACAAGAACTGGCTTCAGGAGATTCAATGTGATGCTATAAGTATTCTGCAAATGAATGCAGGCTATGAGAACCAAGGGATTCTCCCATGGACATGTACCTGTGACAGCATTAGAGATGTGAGGGAAGGGGAAGAGGTCATATGCATTCCAAGAAGATTTCGAAGACAAATCAGTGTTGAAGACATTGACCGCATAGCGCGAAGACATTCACTTATTTGGAGAGAGTTGGTTCCAGATTTGTACGAATCCATGAATAAGTACAAGTGAGGAACCTAACTAGTTATGAAGCATAAGTAAATATACTAAGCATGGCATGAGATGCAGAGGAGAACAAATCCAGATTTGTAAGTTTAGAAACCACTTTTGGAAAAAGTGGTTGGATTTGACAGATCTAAAAGGCAGTAAAAAGTAAGATTTATTTACCCTTGACGAACTACTATACGGATGGGAAAAGAAGCCAAGCAATTCTATCTCCCGCTCCCTAACTTGGCGGCGGAAGACACCTACGGCGGCGGTGGAGAGGACGAGGTCCGCGGCCGGCGTGAGGACGGCGTCGAAGAGGTTGCGGCAGCTAAGCGCTTCTTCTCTGGCGACGACGTGAGCTAGCAGAGGCGCTAGGGTTTGTTGGATGTGGCGAGGTGGAAGAATAGATAATGACCGCACGGGTGAGAACTTATAAGGAAGAGGAGGGCGGTGCAGCGCAATTACGCAAGTGCCCCTGACGGTTCACATCTTAAAGACATGTGGCACACATGCAACTCATTGAGAGTTGTTCCATGTACCCACGCACGCCTGGATTGTCGGGTGGTCATTCCGGCTTCTCAGGTTTTCAGGCAACAAGGATGCAGCATTAAAACAGATTAAAAGTTTGTCAGATTGTCCTCTGCTGACAAGGACTCAGAGAAGACAATTGACATGTTTCAATAGAATGCATATGATTTGGACAGATAGAGTTGAGGTAGAAGCATAAAATAGGTTAGGGTCCGATCACATTCACTTAGATCAAAAGATTCAAGAGTGAAGACATAGCTATAAGAGAATGTTGTATAGGACAGAACACAAATATATACATGTATATGAACCAAATCAACACTGTGAAGATAAATCATGAAGACAAATCAATGTTGAAGAAAATCGAAATGCAAAGACTTTTCAATTGTAACACCAAGAGAAATACTTCAATAATAATTTGGTGGTGGCGTTACCCACCGTATAGCAAGTATTAGACCCAGACACAACACACAGTTATCATGGCGCTCTGAAGTCAAATTCCACATTAATGTATTCACACTCATAGGGCATGTCTTCATTGATTGAAGATATACGTTACTTCGTGTGTTGCACATCTAAGTCGTCAACATGCATAAGCGTTAGGATGTATGTCCATTCACAGGAAATTTGAGGATTCTAAGATATTTAGCTCACACCGCAACTTGCAAAACCTTTTCTCATCCAAGGGCTTAGTGCAGATATCTGCCAATTGCTCTTCAGTGTTGACGTCAATGATATGAATGTCTTCCTTGTTTACATGATCTCTGAGAAAGTGATGACGAATCTGAATGTGCTTTGTCTTCGAGTGCCGAACTGGATTCTTGGAAAGCTTGATGGCGCTTTCATTGTCACAGAAGAGTGGCACACACTACTAGAGATTAAGTCAATAACGACCAACGATTAAAACTCTCGGTTGTTATTGGTACACTGAGTTCAGTCCCACCTCTAAACTAGCCCTGTGACTCCTCGCTGGGATCATATAGGTCTGGCAGTCATTGTTTGGTTACATTTAACGCGTCCTTATCTCCTGATGAAACGACAGATAAAAAGGAAGATAATCACTTCCATACTAAAAAAGGGAAAAATTCTTGTATCCCTCTCCCAGCCACCTCTCTCCCTTCTCGTTACCACCGTCAACGACCGTCGGCCCCTCCAGCCGCTGTCGCCTCCTCCTCCTACTACTCGTCCCCCACTTCTGATCTACCGTCTCCCTCCTGACCTCGAGCGCTGCAACAGATTTTGAACGAGCTGGAGGTGATGTCGTCAAGGTCGTAGTTCTTGTCGGCACCCTCTGCAGCGGGTCTAATGGGGTGGGACGCGCGCTGCTGATATCTATGTCGGCGGCTGCGGCCATCCCTACCATGGCGTCGACCTTCTCTTGACTGGCGCTGCAGCTTGCTAGTTGCATCGCAGCATCGACGCAGCCGGCTCGGTGGGGACTCTGTATCATACATCTTCGCCCAGTGTGCTCCCAGCCTCCGACCATTGTTTAGGTGCAGGTCACCCAACATTGCTGCACCACAGGCCTTTGCCATGTCTGCCATGTGCTGAGTTCCCATATGGATTGAACCTAAGTATTCATCTCGGGGAGCAGCTACCATCTTCATCTTTGTCTCCTATACTGGCAGTCTGGCACCCACCGCATGAGAAAACTTGAAGTTCAGAGTAAATGCAGAGTATGGTCATTACATGTTTCCGAATTGTTGTAGAATACTTTGTGCTGTTTCAATTGCTCCATTGTTATAGAATTATGCAAGTAGATTTTGCAATGCTATATACTTGATCGTCATTTTGTTCTTCTTGTTTTATTTCTGTGCAATAACTTTTATTCATCTACAAAAATAGGACACTAACTACATAATATTTCCAACCATCTCACAAGTATTTCACGTATATAATCTGTTACAACTTGCCATGCTGGGTTCTAGATAAGTTTAATCAGATGGATCGACAGTGTGACAACACTATAAAGTCCAGTTTTTATTCAATATAATTGATAAAATTATTTTTTAATATCTGTGAATTACACGCATCAGGTGTATGTTTTATATCTTCCATATAGCATTGTTTCCTTTTCCGAACTGAACTAGCTATAACTCAAAGGGTAACATTGTCGAGAGGAAAACCAGGAAATGGAAACATGCAACTGAATCACCATGCTCTTTCCAGAAGTTTTCTATGTCACTTGGGTAGATTCCTCTGTAATCCTAGAATTACCGTGATGAGGGTAATTGCATGGTCCAATATTACCAGAGTAGGTCTAAAACATTTTTTACTCAATTAAGGTGAGTTTGGTTATATACTCCAGCATTATAATCTGAATTTTTGTACTGATGTACTTATGATATGCTGGTTTTATGAACACCTATTTAGGACTTGCCATTTTTCATTTCCAATAATGTAAGATCAGCGTGACTTGTCTAGTCATTTATTTCAACTATTAATTGCTACTTGCCTCTGTTGGAACAGGGAGGAAAGGAAAATAAGGCGCCGATTATGGACAAACAATTTTCCGAGGCTCATAAGAAGAGTACAACCTTCGCTGATTATACAGCCTCCACCAAACATGTAAGACTTAATTTTAATGCAACAACTTCTATGATGAATTGGAAGTGTATAATACCTACCTTATAAATAGAAGTTGGTGCTAATAACTTACTATTGGCACTTTAGGCACAAACTAAGGCCATAGTTCAGTTGAATCGTGGTCTTTCAATTGATGTACTCATGCAGAAATGTGACTCACCTAAGCAGCATGATCGCATAGTTGGCTTCAGTGGTGGAATTAGAGAAAGAAATTTGTGAGGACGAACATTAAGTAAGGCTTCTAGATCTCGAGCTTCCGAGCAAGTGAAACATGTACTTGAAGAAAAACTCAATGGAGTGGTGCAAGAAGTGTCAACAATTAAACATCTTATGTCTGCTAGATCTCAAAGTGATAGTACTCAGGAAAGCCCACATGATCTAGTAAATCGTTCTCATACATTGAATTTATATGCTGTTATACTTTGTGCAAATTTATTTACAAGGACTGACTTTCATAAACTACTCAACATTATGTAGGACCGGTGGTCCGCCGTAAGATATGGAAGCATGAGGAGGCATTGTATTCATCGATGAAGAATGATATCCATTCAAAAAATGATGGTGTTCCTCGACTAAATATTAATAAATATTATCTTTTGTAGTTGTCCCCTTTTTCCAAACAGATGTGAGCAAGTACATTGGCCATATAAGGAGTGCCTTTGACTCAAATATCTTAAATGATGTAAATTTAGGAATTGTATGTCATAATTCTAGTATTTCTTTTAATAGAAGAGGCTAAGATTATTTCAATTCAGATTATTTTGTGTCTATGTTAATGTGGATGTTAATATTGAAATGTTGGATGTTGCATAAAGTGATCGCTGAACGAAAATTAATATAAGTCGTTCTGAAGGATATCACAGCAGTAACAATGATAACATTATTAGCGATGACAAAAGTGGTCGTTAATAATAAATTGTGGTCATTATTGCCTTGGGATTGAGGACAACACACCACCCCGTCGTTACAAGAATAACGACTACAAAAGGTATGTGGTCGTTATACTTTTAACGACAGAGACTACTATGACCAACAGATTGTGGTCGTTAATGACCTTTAACGACCACAATCATACATTTAGCGACCACATATACCTTCGCTAAAAACCGTTTTCCTAGTAGTGACATTCTTCGTGTTAATGCCATAGTCCTCGAGAGTTTGCTTCATACATAGAAGCTGAGCACAGCATGATCCAGCAGCAATGTATTCAGATTCAGCAGTGGACAGTGACACACAATTCTGCTTCTTTAAAGACCAACAAAAAAGTGATCGACCGAGAAAGTGACATGTTCCTGAAGTGGACTTGCGATCAACCTTGTCACCAGCATAATCAGCATCAAAATAGCCCATCAGGTTTAATGTTGAGCCCTTTGGATACCATAATCCTATTGTTGGGGTGTAAGCCAAATATCGAAGAATTCGCTTCACTGCTAGGTGATGCGACTCCTTTGGTGCCGCTTGGAATCGGGCACACATTCAAAGGCTAAGCATTATATCTGGCCTAGATGCACATAAGTAAAGTAAGGAACAAATCATGGAGCGGTATACCTTTTGATCGAACTCATTACCATTGTCGTCAGGACCTAGATAACTTTTGGTTGGCATTGGCGTCGTGTATCCTTTGCAGTCTTGCATGCCAAACTTCTTCAGGCAATCTTTGAGGTATTTCTCTTGCTATATGAAGATGACATTCCTCTGCTGACGGATTTGAAGACCAAGGAAGAACTTCAGCTCACCCATCATGGACATCTGATATTGCTATTGCATCATGTGCCCAAACTCATCGCTGTATCTCTTGTCGGTGCACCCGAAGGTAATGTCATCCACATAGATTTGGCACACAAACAATACACCATTGTATGACTTCGTGAAGAGTGTTGGATTTAGAGAACCAAGTTTGAAGCCTTTGCTCTTCAAGAAGTCTTTGAGCGTGTCATGCCAAGCGCGAGGAGCTTGTTTGAGGCCATACAATGCCTTGTTGATCTTGTACACCACATCAGGATGTTTTGGATCTTCAAAGCAAGTTGATTGTGCAACATGCACTTCTTCTTTAATTTTGCCATTGAGAAAGGCACTCTTCACATCCATTTGGTACAGAAGGATGTTGTGATGGTTGGCATATGCAAGCAGTATGCGAATGGTTTCAAGTCTTGCCACGGGAGCAAAAGTTTCATCAAAGTCAATCCCTTCTATTTGAGTGTAACCTTGAGCAACCAGACGAGCCTTGTTTCTGACAACTTGACCATGTTCATCTTGTTTGTTGCGATAGATCCATTTGGTGCCAATGATATTATGCTTGTGAGGATTGGGACGCTTGACAAGTTCCCAGACGTTATTCAGCTCGAACTAATGAAGCTCTTCTTGCATGGCTTCAATCCATTCAGGTTCCATGAAAGCTTCATCAACTTTCTTAGGTTCATATATAGCGACAAATGCAAAGTGCCCATAGAAGTTTGCTAGTTGTGTTTCTCTTGAATGAGTGAGTGGACCTGGTGCATTGATGCTGGCAATTATCTTCTTAGTCTGTACTTCATTAGCAACACAGGGATGTACTGGACGAAGATTTTTCCCCTGCAGGTCATTGTCTTCAGCTTCAGCATTGACTTCAGGTTGAGCATTGTCTTCCGGTTGACTTGGTGCAATGATGAGTTCATCTTCAGCCTGAGCTTCAGACGGTATGATTTCTCCAGTACCTATGAGTTTGATAGATGCACTAGGAGGGACTACATCTAGCACATTTGGTAGGTTCTCTCTTTGCGAGCCGTTAGTCTCGTCGAACCGCACATCCATAGTTTCAACCACTTTATAGTGAAAGAGGTTGAAGACTCTCTAGGAGTGCGAATCCTTTCCGTATCCAAGCACAAAACTTTCATGTGCTTTCGGTGCAAATTTTAAAGTGTGATGTGGATCCTTGATCCAACACCTAACACCAAATACTCTAAAGTAACTGACGTTTGGCTTCTTACCAGTGAGGAACTCATATGATGTATTCTTTAGAAGCTTGTGAAGATAGACTCGGTTGATGATGTGGCATGCAGTGTCAATGGCTTCGGGCCAGAACTTCCTTGGAGTCTTGTACACATCATCGTACGGGCCATCTCGATGAGGGTTCTGTTCTTGCGCTCCATGATGCCATTCTGTTGATGTGTGTAGGGAGTAGAAAACTCATGAGTGATGCCCAGTGTATCAAGGTAACTGTCGAGGCCGGTGTTCTAGAATTCGGTGCTGTTGTCACTTATGATATGCTTGATCTCGATGCCATAGTTCGTCATGGCGTGATTGGCAAAGCGTCTGAAGACATCCTGCACTTCAGTCTTATAGAGAATTATATGCACCCACACTACTAGGGAAAGGCTAGCAGCAGCGCGGGTTTTAGGTGTATCAGTAGCGCGGGGTGGGGCGCTACTAATAAGGCGCTACAACTAACATATAGCAGTAGCGCGTGGTCACCAGCGCTACTGCTACGCAAGTGTAGCAGCAGCGCGGTTACTAGGAGCACGCTACTGCTAGTAGCTCTAGCGCCCTTTGCAGCAACGCGCTACTGCTATAGAGGCGCTGCTGCTAACTTCTATACACTCGCTACTGCTAATTTAACATGTTTTTTGTTTTTTTGGGCATATTTGTTTTGTATTTGAACAGGCTTTATAGAAGAATCTTTAGCACATAGAAATGTCATCATGATACACATACAAATGCCTGCGAGACCACGAATATAATCATAGCATATACATACAAATAGTCTCATCATAATCATCATCCAACACAAAGTGGTCTCTCGTCATCATCTCGAAAATAGCGATACAAGTCCTTGATTACTTGCAAATACATCGTCATCCATCTAAACAATGGTATGCGCGAGAAGAGCTATCACTTTGAGTACATGAGTTCGTATCCCTCTCTCGCATTAGCGTGAACCTAAACTAACTACTGCCTGTCGCTCGGAAACCGAAAACCGGCAACACCTGGGCCTGACACTCCGGCCACTCATCGTATATATACTCCTGGCGTAGCACTTCTTCACCATCGATGATCTATGCACCTGCATCGTCACATGAGTCGATGATATGCAACATATATACTTGAGCAACGAAAGAGACAGACTTGACAAAAATAGAAACAACATTTCATAAGCATAAATAACAAAGTTCATCGTACCCAAAATGCCCTAACTAGAGTGATCTTCGCTAGTCGAGGAGGAGGACGGTTTAATTACATCACAAATAAAGTTTCACTACGCATAACTCAAAGTTTTATCATACAGAAAGTATGGACTAAACAGACACATTGTCATATATCGACAATCACTCCAACATGTCGTGCCCTCAGGACGTCACGCTCCTGCGGGATGGTGAAATCCGCCAAGGGGTCTGCGATGCCGAGACTCGCGGCTTCCGCGTCCTCCTTGGCCCATTTGGACCTCTTTCCGCCGTAACCACGGCTTCCGAGGTGGTGGCTCCCAATGTTCCTCTTTTGAAGCCCCTTCATGTACTTAGACTTTTTTTTGGCAGCTTCGGCCTCGCAAGCCTCCTTGAATATTTGAAACTGCTCTTCCGTGATTGTCGGATTATCCTTTACAATCTCGGAGTAGGGTTCCCCGTCGTTGATCTTTGCTTTCACTCGATTTTTCCAGGCGGCCAACGCGCCGCTAAACTTGGTCATGGCGGGTTTGTTTATCTTCTTCATTGTCGGGTCCTCGTCTGGATCTTCATAATCCTTGTCATTCCGGCCCGGGAACAAGAATATCTGGTGAAACTTCTTTAGGAGGGAGCTCCTCATATTTTCTATCTTCTGTAGTTTCTCATCATTGATGGTGGCGGTTGTCCGTACGATGCAGCCTATTTGATTACCGTAGCACGTGCGCGCTTCCTCAAGCACCTTTGGCTCAAAATTGCCGTCGTCCACCTCTGTGACCACCAGTCTAGTAGTCCTGAGTTTGTTAGGAACCCGTTGCCTCTTTGCTTTCGGTTCTACACCGGCTCCGCTCCCCGAGGCAGCACCGGTCTCAGCGCCGGTCTCGATGCCGGTCTGAATCTCAGCGCTGGTCTCAGTCTTAGCACCGGTTTGCGTGTCGGTCTCAGTCCTTGATGCCATCGGTGGGCCCAGCAACAACATCGGTTGATCGTCGATAAGGTTAAAATATTCGTCTGCCGCCAGGTAGACGTCGTCGCAATCACCAGAACCCTGTCCTTCATCGTTGCTAGCCATGTTTCCTATGATTAAATCTAGTCAATTAATTCTAGACCTAATAAAATGAATAATGACATAAAAAAGGACTATTGTTTTGCAGGAATGTTGACTCCTTCCTGGTGCGGCAAATCCCGGGCACTCGATATGTCCTAGTTTGTAACACAAGTCATGCCGAAATTCACGGAAAATTTTGGCATGACCTTTGCTAAAAAGTGGACAAATCGAGAACCTGAAATTTGCCGGAACAGAAATGAATCAACATTCCGGCAAAACATAGGCCACTCAGCATCATTCCCTGAAACAACAAAGCCACTTGGGCACAATCGAACAACTTCAATGAAAAGATATAACATGAGCAAACACTATTGAGGAATTTGCATATAACATGGCCACTTCAATGAAAAGATATAATCAACAATAATGGAATATGCAAATGAACATCAATGACATATAGCTACTATTCTGTTTGACCAAGTTTTTGAAAAGAAAAACAATTCTATTTTTTGTTTATAGCTAAATGCCATAGCTACTGTTTTTTATTTATAGCTAAATACTTTTGTTTTTTGTCTAAAGCGAAAAGTCCAGGAACTACATTTTCTCTAACCCTTTTGACCTCACCAGAATTTCCACAGCAAGACCTTAGTACCTACACCCAATTTCTTCAAAAATATTCAGGTCCATAGTCCAAATAATTCAAATTTCATTTGAATGAAATTTGGAACAAATTCAGGTCCGTAGTCAAAATATTTTTTTTATAGCTAAGTGTTTTTTGTTTATACCCTCTGTTAATTTAAATCTAAATGCTACTATTATTTATATACCCTCTATTAGTTTAAAGCTAAATGGAATTATTATTTAGGAATTTTCATAAAAATTTCCCTAGCTAATTTTCTAAAAGAATTGCAAATCATTTTTCCTAAATGCTATAAAATGCCTACTGCCCTAAAAAAATCTAGGGTTCATATGAACACCTAGGGTTCATATGAACATCAACACAGTATCAACACATATATATAATTGCCCTAGCAGAGAGAAATAGGAGAGTAGGGACAGGAGAGGCATAGCCTTACGGTCGGCGGCGAGGGCAGGCTCTGGCTCGGGCAGCGGCGGTGAGGTCGAGGGCGGCGGCGGCGAGCTCGAGGGAGGCGACAGTGAGGTCGACGACGGCCTCGGGCGGCGGCTGTGAGGTCGAGGGAGCGGCCTCGGGCGGCGGCGGTGTGGTCGAAGGCGGCGGGCGGCGGCGGTGTGGTCGAAGGCGGCCTCGGGCGGTGGCGGTGTGGTCGAAGGTGCGCGGCAGGGCAACGGCGGCGATGGAGCAGTTGGGGGACATGGGGGGTAGAGAGGGGGGGGGGAAGGACTTAGCGAAATTTTGAGCCAGGGCCGCCGGGATTTGAGTCAAACTAGCAGCAGCGCGTTTTGATGAAACGCGCTATAGCTAAGATAGCTATAGCGTGTTCCAGAGAAACACGCTGCAGCTAACCCTTTCTGTTTTCTTTCTCTTTTTCTTTTGTTTTCTTTACATTTTCTTTTTTTCATTTCTCCTTTTTCTATTTCTTTCATTTTCATTTACTTTTCTACTTATTTTTCTATTTATTTTCTTTTACATAGCAGTAGCGCTGTAAAGAAGAAACGCGCCGCTACAATGTTTTTATCAGTAGCGTGCTTCTGGGAGAAGCGCTGCTACTATTCCTAGCCTACCGGCACCAGTGAGAGAATTTTAGTAGTAGCGCTTTTCTGTGGAGATGCGCTACTGCTAAAATAATGATTGTAGCGTGGTTTTGCAACAAGCGCTACTACTAAGTAGCGTTAGCGCTGAGTTTTGACCAACGCTACTGCTATACCTCTGTGTATAGAGTTTTCCCTAGTAGTGCCAGGTATATCTTGAGTAATCATCAACAATAATAAAACCATAAAGACAAGCAGTGGTAGTAAGAGTAGAGTAGTGAGTAGGGCCGAATAAGTCCATGTGAAGCAGCTCGAAGGGTTGAGATGTAGTCATGATTGTCTTCGAGGGATGCTTGTCCCTAGTCATCTTCCCAGCTTCACAGGCTCCACACAGCTGGTCTTTCTTGAACTTGACGCCTTCGATGCCCATGACATTCTTCTTCTTCGCGAGTGTGTACAAGTTCCTCATGCCTGCATATCCTAGCCTCCGATGCCAGAGCCAATATTTTGAAGCTTTTTCCAGAAGACATACGGCAAGCTGTGGTCCTACTGAGAAATCTACCGTATATAGATCATCCTTTTGATACTCTCAGGTTACCAATGGCGCACCTCCTAAGAATGCGCCATTGGTAACCAGGGTTACTAATGGCGCACCTGGTGTGTGGTGCGCCATTACTAGTTTTGAAAAAAAATAAAAAAAATTGTTAGTAGTGGCGCACCGTCGGTGTGGTGCGCCATTACTAGTTAAAACTAGTAATGGTGCACTATCCCCTGGTGCGCCATTACTAGTTTTGAAAAAAATAAAAAAAATAGTTAGTAGTGGCGCACCGAGGGTGTGCTGCGCCATTACTAGTTAAAACTAGTAATGGCGCACTATCCCCTGGTGCGCCATTACTAGTTTTGAAAAAATAAATAAAAAATTATTAGTAGTGGCGCACCGTGGGTGTGGTGCGCCATTAGTGATATGGCCAGTAATGGCGTACCAATATCTGGTGCGCCACTGCCATATAGCAGCATACGTGGTGCGCCATTAATGTCCATATTAGCTATAGCCGTTTTTCTAGTAGTGGCGCGTGTACGGCCATAGTTAGGACCATATATATCTCTTTTCTCAGATAGCTGGAACTCATGTGTGTTGAGCCTCTCAAGTATGTTAGACGGATCGAGAGTCTTGAAGTCAAGACATTCTTGAATCATCAGGGCCAGGGTGTCAAACGAGCTGTCAAGTGATCTCAGCAGTGTCTTGACGATTTCTTGCTTGACGATTTCTCTTGTCGGTGTAGCCGAAGATAATGTCATCCACATAGATTTGGCACACAAACAGTTCACCATCGTATGACTTCGTGAAGAGTGTTGGATCTAGAGAACCAGGTTTGAAGCCTTTGTTCTTCAAGAAGTCTTTGAGCGTATCATGCCAAGCGCGAGGAGCTTGTTTGAGGCCATACAGTGCCTTGTTGAGCTTGCACACCATATCAGGATGTTTTGGATCTTCAAAGCTAGGTAATTGTGCAACATGCACTTCTTCTTCAATTTTTCCATTGAGAAAGGCACTCTTCACATCCATTTGGTACATAAGGATGTTGTGATGGTTGGCATATGCAAGGAGGATGTGAATGGCTTCAAGTCTTGCCACAGGAGCAAAAGTTTCATCGAATTCAATCCCTTCTATTTGAGTGTAACCTTGAGCAACCAGACGAGCCTTGTTTTTGACAACTTGACCATGTTCATCTTGTTTGTTGCGGTAGATCCATTTGGTGCCAATGATATTATGCTTGCAAGGATCAGGACGCTTGACAAGTTCCCAGACGTTATATAGCTCGAACTGATGAAGCTCTTCTTGCATGGCTTCAATCCATTCAGTTTCCATGAAAGCTTCATCAACTTTCTTAGGTTCAGATATAGAGACAAATGCAAAGCGCCCACAGAAGTTTGCTAGTTGTGTTTCTCTTGAACGAGTGAGTGGACCTAGTGCATTGATGCTGTCAATTATCTTCTCAATATGTACTTCATTAGCAACACGGGGATGTATTGGACGAAGATTTTGCCCCTGCAGGTCATTGTCTTTAGCTTCAGCATTGACTTCAGGTTGAGCATTGTCTTCTAGTTGACTTGGTGCAATGATGAGTTCATCTTCAGCCTGAACTTCAGACGGTGTTATTTCTCCAGTACCTGTGAGCTTGATAGATTCACTAGGAGGGACTTCATCTAGCACATTTGGTAGATGCTCTCTTTGCGAGCCATTATTCTCATCGAACCGCACATCCACAGTTTCAACCACTTTATAGTGAAAGAGGTTGAAGACTCTGTAGGAGTGCGAATCCTTTCTGTATGCAAGCATAAAACCTTCATGTGCTTTCGGTGCAAATTTTGAAGTGTGATGTGGATCCTTGATCCAACACCTATCACAAAATACTCTAAGGGAACTGACTTTGGCTTCTTACCAGTGAGCAACTCATATGATGTCTTCTTTAGAAGCTTGTGAAGATAGACTCGGTTGATGATGTGGCATGCAGTGTCAATGGCTTCAGGCCAAAACTTCCTTGGAGTCTTGTACTCATCTATCATCGTACGGGCCATCTCGATGAGGGTTATGTTCTTGCGCTCCATGATGCCATTCTGCTGAGGTGTGTAGGGAGCAGAAAACTCATGAGTGATGCCCAGTGTATCAAGGTAAGTGTTGAGGCCGGTGTTCAAGAATTTTGTGCCGTTGTCACTTCTGATATGCTTGATATCGACAACATAGTTCGTCATGGAGCAATTGGCAAAGCGTCTGAAGACATCCTGCACTTCAGTCTTATTGAGAATTATATGCACCCAGGTATATCTTGAGTAATCATCAACAATAACAAAACCATAAAGACAAGCAGTGGTAATAAGAGTAGAGTAGGGAGTAGGGCCGAATAAGTCCATGTGAAGCAGCTCGAAGGGTTGAGATGTAGTCATGATTGTCTTCGAGGGATGCTTGGCCCTAGTCATCTTCCCAGCTTCACAGGCTCCACACAGCTGGTCTTTCTTGAACTTGAAGCCTTCGATTCCCACGACATGCTTCTTCTTCGCGAGTGTGTACAAGTTCCGGTGCCAGAGCCAACATTCTGAAGCTTTTGCCAGAAGACATACGGCAAGTTGTGGTCCTGCTGAGAAATCTACCATATACAGATCATCCTTTCGATACCCTTCAAAGACTAGAGATTTGTCAGATTCCATAAGGACAAGGCAAGGATATTTTCCAAATATCACAATCATGTTCAAATCACATAGCATTGATACAGACATTAAGTTGAAACCAAGGGATTAAACAAGCATCACTTTATCCATGTGTTGATCCTTTGAGATTGCAATTCTACCAAGACCCAGTACCTTACTTTTACCAGTGTCAGCAAATGTGATACGACTTTTATCAGACGGCCGAAGAGTTGAATCCATCAGAAGACTTCGATCACCAGTCATGTGGTTGGTGCAACCACTATCCATAATCGATTCTGATGCTTGAGGCATCATAGCCTACAGTAAAGTTTAGGGGATAGGCTTCACCAAGAGAGTTATGAAGCAGAAACATTTGACGAACAAGCGGAACATAGAAGTTCAGATCTTGGTTAGGATAGATTGGATGAGTGTCAAGGAATCCCGGGACAAAATACATAGTAAGACCATTTGGACATTTTATCTTGCGTCCCGCAAGATGTTTAAGGTCCCCAGCATAAGCATCAGACGCCTTTGATTTCCGGCAGGAGACCTTACCCTGCAAAAGAGAGTTAAGTTTTCTTAACCACCCACATCTTCAAGGGTGGCTTAGAAGCAATGAGTCTAAGTGCATCATCTGAGAACTTCAGCTTAGAAGCCGTAGCAAATAGCCTTGCAGGAGGAGAATAATACTCATAAGAATAAGCAGAAAAGTTCTTAGACTTATGAACATAGCGGTTTGATGCAACACGCTCATATTCAAAGGTCTGGGTATGATTTCCCTGTAAAACATTGGCGTTAGGGTGACTCAGGTGAGTCCTCTGTCTGTATGAAGCCTTTGGACCATATGAAGCCTTTGGTCTGGGGTTTGTCTTCTTCCCTGGTGGTGTCATGATGGCATTCACGGGAAGACTTTCTAGACAACGCTTGGGTACCTAGATCTTCTTAAGAGGTTGTCCATTCCTGTAGTTAGTACCAATATACCTGGCAAACACTTCACCATTCTGATTCTTGAATAGTTTATAGTTTGCATCAAAGGATTCATCAATGATAATTGGGTTAGCACTAGTGAAGCCAGATAAGGTAGATGGATCCACTGAAGGTCCCTTAGCAGCAACCCATGTGCTTTTGGGGTACTGCTCAGGCATCCAGTAAGAACCATCAACATTCATTTTCCTCTCAAACCCAACACCCTCTTTCCTAGGGTTTCGGTTCAGAATCTGCTTTTTAAGGACATCGCATAGTATCTGATGCCCTTTGAGACTTTTGTACATTCCTGTCTGAAGTAATGACTTCAACATGGCATTCTCATCAGCAATAGTAGTGGTATCCTCAGTTGAGGGGTTAGCTACCACATTAGCAGTTGAAGATGTTGCAACAGTAGCAGCAGTTGAACATTCAGCAACAGAGACAGTGTTATCACGCTCAATGCATTTTAGGCATGGTGGTTCAAATCCTTCCTGGGCAGAATTGATTTGTTCAGCGCGAAGTGACTCGTTATCCTTTTCAAGATCTTCATGAGCCGATCTCAATTTCTCAAGCTCTTGCTTCCTTTGAAGATAATCATATGAAAGCTTTTCATGAGAAGCCGAGAGCGATTCATGATGACCTTCAAGTTCCTGGTACTTAACATGAAGATTTTTAATGTCTTCAATTAAGGACTGAGTTCGGGTCATTTCCATGTCCAACAGGTCACCGCTTTTGTCTAACACCTTTTGAATATGTTCCATAGCATTCTGTTGTTCAGTTGCAATTTTAGCAAGTGTTTTGTAGCTAGGTTTAGATTCACATTCAGAGTCATCTTCACTTGATGTTTGAAAGTAAGCATCGCGTGAGTTTACCTTGGCACCACGTGCCATGAAGCAGTAGGTGGTAGTAGAGTTATCCTCATCCTTGGCATCAGTGTTGGTGACGAGGCCATTGTCTTCAGTGTTGAAGATGGACTTGGCGACGTATGCAGAAGCTAGAGCCAGGCTTGCCACGCCAGAATTAGATTCCTCTTCAAACTCCACCTCTGCCTCCTCAGTAGCAGACTCCTCCTCTGAATCCATCTCCTTGCCAACAAAAGCACAACCCTTGCTTGATGAGCTCTTCTTGTGTGATGAAGACTTTGATGAAGCCTTGGAAGAAGACTTTGAGGATTTCTTCTTCTTCTTGTCATCAGAATCATATTCCTTCCTCTTCTTCTTCTTCTTTGTCTTATTATCCCACTGTGGACACTCAGAGATGTAGTGACCAGGTTTCTTGCACTTGTGGCAGGTTCTCTTCTTGGGATCATGTGACGAAGCTTCATCATTTCTAGAGCTGGATCTTGAAGACTTTCTGAAGTATTTCTTCTTAGCGAACTTCTGGAACTTCTTCACAAGCATAGCAAGCACCTTTCCAATATCTTCAGGATCCCCAGAGCTGCAGTCAGATTCTTCTTCAGATGAGGAAACAACATTTGCCTTCAAAGCGCACTACTAGAAAAAATGTTGTTAGTGGCGCACCTGTTTTTGCTATTAATGCCGCACTATAGGTGCGCCACTATTAACATGCCACTAGTAACAAATAGTAATGGCGCACCTCTGGTGCGCCATTAGTATCCCAAATAATAGTGGCGCACCACATAGTGCACCATTACTATGTCCAACAGTGCGCCATTACTATGCCTCCTAGGGGGGCATATTTACCTTCATTTATGCCCCCAAGTGCGCCATTACTATGCCCGATAATGCGCCACTTGTATTTATCTTGGTGCGCCACTAATTGTCAATATGGTGCGCCACTACTATGAATATTAGGAATTTTCTTCTTTTCTGGTATTTGCACAGGTTACGAAATATGTTACAGCACAGAATGTAAATGTCACACAATAGAATTTTCATCATATTAGTCTCCAAATTCGAAATAGCGAACAAAGTTCAAACATTAGCCAAGTTTAGGTCTCGAGACATTAGCAAAGTTCATCATATTAGCCGAGTTTGTCGTCACATTACAAAGTCGATATCGATCATCTAAACTACCATCACATAGAAGAGAGCTGCAGTCACGATGAGCATCATCATGATGAAACTGGTCTTCATCCGGTTCCTCCAACGCTTCCTCCTCTCTCCTGCTAGATAGCGCGTGTATCTAGCTTCCTCCTTTGCCCTATTGGTGAACCTGTCTCCGACACTCCTCCCAGTCGTTGTAGACTCCGGGAACCTTACCCTTGTACACGACATGCGACGGCATCTATATGCACTAGACAAACAAAACGTTAGTAGCCATTCACAGATAATATATAAGCAATATATAAGTATGCAACAAAAGGATTGGAAGAGAAAAGCAACACATTAATATCATGATTCATGGTCCTACTAATAAATAGCATCAATCACATATAAGTTGAACCACTATCCAAACTAAAGAGACATACAAGTTCATTAAAGTTTAATTACAACATGAGCTAATTGATATTTCAGAACTACATAGCATCAGTACTTTTGACTCGATTCAGGGACCAGACCATGGATGAATACGCCGTCTACCGTGATGGTCATGAATGTGCGGTCGTTGTCAGCCTGCTTTTGTAGCGTTGTATCTATTTCACTGTTGGACAGATGATATTTTAGGTAGAACCTCCCCGAGGTACGAAGGACATCTTGAAAGATGATTTCCGCAAACTCCGACTGGATGCGAAAGAATTCTTGTCTAATGTCCGCGTCCTGGATTGCTGACAAGCGTACGGCCCAGTCTTTGAGATTATTTGGTAGCATAAGGTGATTATGGTCCCGTACGACCGCCCACATGTGATGGAGGGCGTAGTAGGCATCCTTCTGACTGCCAGGCGGCTGCTTGACGCAGGGGAACATCGTCATGTGGGTGAACACGTGCTTGCCGTACCTACAAATTTGCCTCCTCAAGGTGCCTCCAGATTTGGCGTAGCCGGGAAGAGCATCATCAAGAACTTTCTTGATATTTATGTAGTCTTTCTTCAACTGACGGTCCGAGTCGAAATACGTGGCCATGGAATATTTCGGGCTTAAGAGGATGAGTGTGCAATGTGTTTCACTGCACAAAACACGGAATGTTAGAAAAAAAAGAACGATCGAAATCGAAGAAATCATATGCTATGGGGGGGTGAGGGGATGACTTACTTGGAAAAGTAAGGAATGAGGAAGTTATCCTTATCTGGGTTCGCCAGAATGACGCCTTCGAGGTATGAACTCACGACTTGCCGGTCCCCAGCGCTGCCCAAGATCTTGGCACACATGTAGAAGGGTTCGACTATCACGATGTCCGGGGTCTTGTCTCTAATGATCCGCATCTCCATACTGAGAGAAAATAGCCGAATAATGGTGTAGTGCAGCGGATGAGGGTTAAACATAGCATAGATGTCATCAAACCGTAGGACGATCATACGCCCGATGGTGCTATCGACAAAGCCCTTGCCCTCTGGCACCTTGGCCACGAAAACCGGATATGCCACATCATTCTCGGAGAGATGCCACTTCTCCATAGAAAGAACACAGTCATGCAGACTTCACATAGAACCGGTTGCAGCATTGAGCAGATTAGTCGGTAGCATCGGCCTACCCGCCACATGCACCGTCCTCGAGATATCCTTAGATATTGGTGGCCCGTCCTGAGCACGGATCGTACTCGGTGCTGGCTGGCTCGCACCCTTGTTATTTTTTTCTTTTCCTTCCCTTTTGCTTCTTCTGATGTAATGGGATCGAGTTCTGCTCAGAGACCGCCTTCTTAAGTGTGTTGGGGCTGATAATATTTTGCACCTCGGCTATTTGAGTTTCGGTGAAGGCGACAGCTGGAGGCGTCTCCTGAGCACTGAATGCCATACGACGCCTGTTGCAATTGGGTTTCTCCGCGGTACCAGCTAGATCGTGATCGTCTTTTGCAGGGTTGGGTTCTTGAGGAGGCCCCAAGAATTCATCACCGTACCCATGTTTGTAGAAGTACTTATCGATGTTGGAAAACGTACCGTCGTTGTAGTCTGGATCCTGTGCCATATGCATGTCCGGATCAGCTGACGGCGCTAGCGTTGCGGCGGTCTTGCCATGGCTTGGCGCCGGCACGACTGGCGGTGTTGTCTGTGGGGTGGTGTCCCCCGCCCCCAAACGAATCTGACTCTTCGGCCAAAGCAGGGGCTAGCTTAAGCAGGCGCTGAGGGTCATCACATCATCTTCGTCGGCCCCAGGGGGTCGAAACAGAGGTAACAAGTCGTCGCAGCCCCGCAGCACCCAAACCAGTTGAAACCTATACACGGTGGGTGGCATCGGATTACCGTGGAACACGCGGTTACTCGGTTGAACGATTCTGGCCTTGGCGACATCAATCAACTTGCCGTCCACGAAGTGCAGGAGAGTGCATGGAACGTCGGCAGCTGTCGGTTTCAAAACCGGCGGATCTCGGGTAGGGGGTCCAGAACTGTGCGTCTAAGGCTAATGGTAACAGGAGGCGGGGGACACGATGTTTACCCAGGTTCGGGCCCTCTCGATGGAGGTAATACCCCACTTCTTGCTTGATTGATCTTGATGATATGAGTATTACAAGAGTTGATCTACCACGAGATCATAGAGGCTAAACCCTAGAAGCTATCCTATGATATGATTGTTGTGGTCCTACAGACTAAACCCTCCGGTTTATAGAGACAAGGAGGAGGCTAGGGTTACACAGGGTTGGTTACAGAGAAGGAGATCTACATATCCGAATTTCCAAGCTTCCCTTCCACGCAAAGGAGAGTCCCATCCGGACACGGGACGAAGTCTTCAATCTTGTATCTTCATAGTCCAACAGTCCAGCCAAAGTATATAGTCCGGCTGTCTGAGGACCCCCTAACCCAGGACTCCCTCAGTAGCCCCTGAACCAGGCTTCAATGACGATGAGTCCGGCACGCAGATTGTCTTCGGCATTGCAAGGAGGGTTCTTCTCCAGATTCTCTAGAGTACATGTTGTGACGAGCAGTGTCCGGCTTCCCATCAATGTTGCACTCCTCGGCTTTTGTGCCATAATAATGGCCATCTCCACGTGTTGAGCGAATGCGAGAAGTTGGGGCATTTTTACATTTGACACCCTAACCATGTAAGTAAATTGTCCCTTTAAAGAGACGGGGAGCCTCAGATCCAAATCACACCATCTTCTCCCAGCGACTATCCATCAGAGCGCGCCTGCAAAAATCCATCCCATCATGGCCGACCGTCGCGGCTCCTCCTCTCGCTCCCATAGCACCAAGCCAGGCGATTGGGAGAAGTGTTCTGTTCCTCATAGCCGTTTACTAGAATTGCACACCCAGGGGTTTCTCCCTCCTGCATACATGGTCCCCGTCCGAGCCGGACTAGCCACCTATAATGGCGGGGAGCAAGCGGAGAGTATTCCCAACCCATCCAAGGGGGAGCGGGTATGCCTTGTCCCTTTCTTGCCGAGGGGACTTGGATTTCCAATCCATCCATTCCTTCACGGGCTCCTGGAGTTCTATGGCCTCCAGCTGCATAATTTCACCCCTGCTTCCATTTTGCATATCGCCGGCTACGTCGCCTTTTGCGAGTTGTTCCTGGGCTGTGAAGCTCATTTCGAGCTATGGAAGAGGCTATTCTGCCTCGTACCCCGTACTCAAGAGGGTTCAATATATCAAGTGGGCGGAGCCAAAATATGGCGCATCGCCGGGACCAGATACCTGTCCGGTACTCTGAAGAATACATCCGAAGACTGGCCTTCGGAGTGGTTTTATATGGAGGACGTTCCCCTTCCGGACTCTATTCAGATGGGCTTTCCTGAGTTCACAAGTGCCCCGTTGAAGAAATGCCAAAGCTGGCGCCCTCGGAGCCCCCAGGAGGAAGATAACAGAGAAGTCCTTTTCCTGATGGACAGGATAAAAACACTGGCCGGATCTAGGCTGACAATAATCGAGGTTATGTCAATATGCATAATGCGGGGGGTACATCCACTTCAGTATCGGGGAAAACCCATGTGGAACTTCAATGGAGAAGATGACGCCACCCGTTGCGGTCGTAGAGGTCCGGACTCCGCGGCTGCACTGGCGAAAATATTGTCCGGCTTGTTTAAAGGAGAAGAAGAGGAGTTCATCCGCATTAAGCCACGGGATGGATTCTCCATGTACAACCCCCCAAGCTGGGTGAGCTACTACCTTATATTCCAATCGTTTTATTCCTCTTCACAAATATTTACCTTGTTGATTCATGGCAGGAACTGCAAAAAGCTATGAGGGAGGTCCATAGCCCGTCTCCATAGCCAAAGGACCCCGACCGGGCCCTCGACCCCGGACTTGAAGAAGATCCGGACATATTGGTGGAGCTCATCGACAGGATATTTTATCAGTTGAGTTGACATGGTGCCTTGGTGGCCATCATAGCTGATTACCCTGGCCTACTCCCTGCATCGCATGTAAGTAAAACTGGAGTCCCAATTCACAAGAAGGATACCTTCTTTGCTCCTCACCCACCGCATTTTATATTGCATTTTACAGGGAAGGTCATCTGAACACCGTGTTGAACCCGAGGTGACTCGTTAAGGAGCTCTGAAGCCAGGTTGGCTTAAGAGGAAGGCGGTCAGGACCGAGACGCCATCGCAGAGGTATGATTAAAAAACCTGCTACACAATTATCGTCCTTAAAATATAATAATTTCCATGGTTCCCTAGAAGAAAAAGCGCTCGTCGGACTATATCCGGAGAGCCTGCGGGTCACGCCTCCACCAGCCGGACTCCGAGGCCGGACTCTAGGGCAGAGATTAACGCGGGGACAATGCCGGACGGTCTTCCTACAAAGGACGCGGATAAATTATCCGCTACAAACTCCAAAGTGGAAAGCGTCATGAATCATAGGCGCCGACGGGCCACATTACGCGACCCTAATTTCTCTAAAGAGGCATTCAATGCCTTCAACTCAGGGGACGCGTACATCCGAGCTGCTCAAAATGGGCTTGCCAGAGCTACGGAGCAGTACGTAAAGGACATACAGGTAAGAAAATCTGATAAGTATGTATATCAGTAGCCCTTGAGACTTGAAACAGTTGGCACAATTTATTTAAGGGTCAATTATATGCATAGGTTCTTACAGAGAAGAATACCCAGCTCTCTAAAGAGCTGGAGGAGTGCAAAGCCTAGCTACGGGCCGCAGTTGCCGGAATGGAGGAGTCCAAGAAGGCCTCATCTGGTAGTACTTGTCTTATCGAAGATAGTGTATTAACATATACCAGTTAGTATTCGGCATGCATGCATATCTAATGAAAGATTCTGCAGACAATCCCAGAAACAATCCGGAGATCGTATGGGAAAATGAGCAACATGCTCAAAGACAGCAAGAGGCTGGTGAGCGCGTGCTTACATGAGTTATTCAAGAGAATAATGAACTCAAGAACGCCAAGACCCGGCTGAATGTTGAATTAGAAGATGTTCGGGGCTAGCTTGCTGACTCCGTGAAGGAGAATAAGCGGCTTCGACGCGGCATTTTTAGTGAGTGCTCGAACGAACCTTTATACAGTTCGGCAAAGAAGCGAGCTAACAAAATTATATCTGTAGGCATGCTGACAGGTCGTCCCGAAGAGGAGATGCCCGAATCTGCAGGCGATCTTCTCCAAGAACTCTCACAACTACACGGACAAATTTGGCAGGTGATGCACGGTATTGCCCAGGCCCTGTGGCCGTCTGCATCCCTGCCCGGAGGCATGGGAGAGCTTGTGGAGATGCTCAATGGGGCGCGATGGCGCTTCCGGTATGGAAGATATCGGCCTGCCGACAAGGTGCAAGGGAAGCCTGGGCCATGGTGAAGACGCGATACACCAAGACTGACCCGAACCATATGGACGAGGTCGGACCTGTAGGGTCAGATGGGAAAGATATCCCCGTTAGTCTGGTATATGACCAGGTAGCTTTAGCCGCAAAGTATTCCCAACAGGATTGCAGGCTAGACAGCCTGTTGGATGGTATAGAAGAAGAATTTAGTCAGTCTAAGTGACTTTGTACTTCAAAGGACATATTTTGTCCCTAACCGGATTGTAAATCATTTGTCTTGGCAGACCTTTTCACTTCAACCTCCGGACCCGACAGTCCAGAGTGTATCCGAATACCCGCTCAGTTATGTGAAAAACTGGGGCACGCGTGGAAACCAGGCATAGGGGTCATAAGTGCTTGAACAGATAAGTACCCGACTAGCTATGTTATATTACATGGGTAGTAAGAAACATCTTCCAGGGAGAATAGTTCCGTTAAGGTTCCTTTCGCTGGGTGTGCATGCATTAATGTGCATGCCTGAACTGTGAAATCTGACGCAGTATATAAGCATCTGGGGGCATGGTTTGCAATAAGTAAAAGACATCTTTTGTTCACCGACCGAATATTCTCTTAAGAACGCTAGCTTTCGGCTTCATCCAGTCTAAGGTACACATCCGGCTGACCCGGCAGTAACAATTGCAGAGGTGCTCCCCTTATGCCCTAGCTGAATTAACAGGAACCTAGGGCATAAATACAAGAGCCAGGCAACCCATCTTGGCCAAAACTTAAGTCATATTGATGCATATAATGGTGAAAAAAGGCACATATGGATAAATAACGCATATGTCATGGGCATGAAACCCAGAAGATAAATATATTAAGCTTCTATATAAGAAGCCCCCAGGTATATTGAGCGCGCATAGCATGGCAGTAGTGTGCGGTCAAAGCATACTTGAAACTTTTAAGGCTATATAGAAAATTAATGAAAGAAAGAAGGAGGACATAAGAAAAAGCGAAGGTATGGAGACGAACACTGAGTTCGGCACTAGGCATAGAATCTTTGGAGTCTGGCTGCGTTCCATGGGTTCAGCTTGAGTCGATTATCTGATGCATCACGCAGACGGTGCGCTCCTCCGGTGAGAACTTTATCAATGATGAAGGGACCCTCCCATTTGGGCTTGAGATTGTCCTTTTTCTTCTCCGGTAGGCGTAGAACGAGTTCTCCAATGTTATAAGTTTTGGCCTGTACTTCTCTGCTTTGATACCTTTGGGCCTACTATTGATAAAATGCGAAACGGGCTTTCGCGACATCCCGCTCCTCCTCCAGGGCATCTAAACTGTCTGGCCAATCTAGCTCGGCTTCTCTCTCTTCATACATGCGCACTCGAGGTGAGTCATGAATGATATTATAGGTCAATACTGCCTCTGCGCCGTACACCATAAAAAATGGTGTGTATTCAGTTGTGCGATTTGGCATGGTCCGCAGCCCCCATAGTACGGAGTCGAGCTCCTCGACCCAATGTGAATCTGATTCCTTTAAGGATCGCACTAGTCGGGGTTTGATGCCGCTCATGATAAGACCATTTGCTCGTTCGACTTGTCCATTTGTTTGGGGGTGATATACAGAGGCATAATCTAGCTTAATACCCATCTTGCCGCACCAAGTTTTCACCTCGTCGGTTGTAAAGTTGGAGCCGTTATCAGTGATGATGCTGTGAGGGACACCATAATGGTGTACGACTCCGGATATAAAGTCTATCACTGGACCGGATTCGGCCATTTTAACTGGCTTGGCCCCTATCCATTTGGTGAATTTATCTATCATGACCAACATATATTTTTTCTTATGGCTTCCTCCTTTAAGGGGTCCAACCATATCGAGCCCCCAGACCGCAAATGGCCAAGTTATGGGGATTGTTTGGGGAGCGGTAGGTGGCATATGGCTTTGATTAGCAAAAAGCTGGCAACCGACGCAATGTTGGACGAGGTCCTGTGCGTACGCTCGGGCTGTCAGCCAGTAGAAACCTGTACGGAAGGCCTTGTTTACAAGGGCCCGAGCTGCGGCGTGATGGCCGCCAAGTCCAGCATGGATTTCTACCAAAAGCTACCGTCCTTCCTCTTCGGAGATGCACCTTTGGAGCACTCAAGTCGCGCTTTTCTTATAAAGCTCTCCCTCGTGGACCTTGTAGGCTTTAGAACGTCGCACAATGCAACGTGCCTCATTTTGGTCCTCGGGGAGTTCTTGCCTATTTAGGTAGGCTAAGAAGGGTTCTGTCCACGGGGCGATGACAGCCATGATCACGTGGGCTGAAGGTGTTATTTCGGTGGCGGAGCCTCCGATTATGTCAGAGTGTTCGGGATCTGGGGTTGTGTTCGGATCCGGACTGATATTGCCGGTCTCCCCTTCCCACACCATGGATGGCTTGAACAGCCTTTCCAGGAAGATATTAGGTGGACGGGGTCGCGCGTAGCGCCTATGCGGGCAAGGATATTCGCCGCTTGATTGTTTTCTCGGACCACATGGTGGAATTTGAGCCCCTCGAACCGAGCTGACATTTTAAGGACGGCATTGCGGTAGGCCACCATTTTTGGGTCCTTGGCGTCAAAGTTTCCTTTATTTGAGATATTGCGAGGTTTGAATCCCCACGCACTTCTAGGCGTTGAATGCCCATGGAGACTGCCATCCAAACACCATGGAACAGAGCCTCATATTCGGCTGCATTGTTGGAATCTGTGTATAGTATTTGGAGTACGTATTGGATTGTATCTCCAGTGGGGGATGTCAGGACAATGCCTGCCCCCAACCAACCAGCATTTTAGAGCCCTCAAAGTGCATGATCCAGGTTGAGTACGCGCCGTACTCTTTAGGGATTTCGGCTTCTGTCCATTCGGCGACGAAGTCAGCCAGTACTTGCGACTTAATGGCTCGATGTGGTTTGTATGTTATGTCGAACGGGAGGAGCTCGGTAGCCCATTTAGCAATCTGGCCCGTGGCATCATGGTTATTTATTATATCATTGAGTGGTACTTCAGAGGCCACCATAATTGAACACTCTTGAAAGTAGTGTCGTAGTTTTCAAGATGCCATGAAGACCGCGTATGCTATCTTTTGATAATGTGGGTACCGTGATTTGTATGGAGTGAGGACGGTGGATACGTAGTATACCGGCTTTTGAAATGGGAACTTGTGTCCGTCCGCCTCTCGTTCGACGACGAGCACTGCGCTTACAACCTGGTGTGTTGCAGCTATATATAACAGCATGGGTTCGCCAATACTTGGCGTGGCTAGGATTGGGTTGCCAGCCAAGAGGGCCTTTATTTCTTCTACTCCGGCCATAGCCGCATCCGTCCACTCGAAGTGGTCGGTGCTCAAAGAAGGCGATAGAGAGGCAATGCCTTTTCTCCTATTTAGGAGATAAAGCGGCTTAGGGCAGCCACGCATTCAGTTAATTTCTGGATTTGCTTGAGGTCTCTTGGGGTACCCAACTGTGACAAAGCTCGGATTTTAGCCGGATTTGCTTCGATTCCTCTATTGGAGACGCCCAAGAGCTTTTCGGCAGTTACGCCGAAGACGCATTTTTTCGGATTGAGCTTGATGTCATATGTTTGGAGATTGTCGAACGTAACCCTGAAGTCGTCTATTAAGGACTCGGCTTGTCTGGTTCTGATGACCACGTCGTCTATGTATGCCTCCACTGTTTTGCCGATTTGTGTTTCCAGGCATGTCTGAATCATGCGTTGATAGGTTGCATCGGCATTTTTGAGCCCGAAGGGCATGGTGTTGAAACAGAAGGGTCCGTATGGAGTGATGAATGCCATTGCGGCTTGATCGGATTGCGCCATCTTTATCTCATGGTATCCGGAGTATGCATCGAGGAAACACAGTGAGTCGTGTCCTACGGTAGCATCGATGATTTGATCGATGCGGGGGAGGGGGAAGGGATCCTTAGGGCAAGCCTTGTTGAGGTCCTTGAAATCGACGCATAGGCGCCCAGATTTGTCCTTCTTTGGTACCAATACCAGGTTTGCTAGCCAGACCAGATGTTTTATTTCTCTAATGAATCTAGCCTCGAGTAGCTTGGCTAGCTCTTCTCCCATGGCTTGTAGCTTGGGTTCTGAAAAGCACCGAAGAGTCTGCTAGACCGACTTGTATCCCTTGAGTATGTTTAGGCTATGCTCGGCCATCCTGCTTGGGATACCTGCATGTCTGAAGGATGCCAGGCGAAGATGTCCCAATTCTCGTCCAAGAACTCTCGTAGTGCGGCATCTATTATGGGGTTCAGTTGTGTCCCAATTGATGCTATTTTTGTAGGGTCCGTTGGGTGGACCTGGAATTTGACTATTGCATGCGCTAGTTTGAAAGAGGTGGATTTGGGCCGTTTGTTGAGTATCACATCGTCCCTGTCCACCGTGGAGCGCAACGCGGTTAGTTCTTCAGCTGCGAGGGCTTCAGATAACGCCTCAAGGGCTACTGCGACTGTTTTATTTTCGGCACGGAGTGATATGTCCGGATCACTAGCTAGAGTGATGATTCCATTGGGCCCGGGCATCTTGAGCTTCATGTACCCGTAATGGGGTATAGCCTAAAAGCTCGTGAATGTGTCCTGCCCTAAAAGGGCGTGGTATCCGCTACTAAACGGGGCCACTTGGAATATAATTTCTTCGGACCTATAATTCTCCGGCGTGCCGAATACCACATCTAGTGTGGATTTTCCCGCACATCGTGCCTCCCGACTAAGGTTGATTCCCCTGAAGGTCGTGCTGCTCTGCTCAATGCGTCTCTTGTCTATTTCCATCTTGTTAAGAGTCTCCTCGTAGATGAGGTTTAATCCGCTGTCGCCGTCCATGAGCACTTTAGTAAGCCGAAAGTCGTCCACAATTGGACTAAGGACTAACGCGGCTGGTGCCCGAACTATTCGGAATTGAGGTTCTTCACTAGCATTGAAGGTTATAGCCGTGTCGTTCCATGGATTTATTGCTGCAATGTGGCAGACTTCAGCAAGGCTGCGGAGTGCTTGTTTACGCCTGTTATTTGAGGCGAAAGTCTCGAAGACTGGCAGTACTGTATTATTATTATTTGTGGGATTGTGCTCTGCGGTATTGTTGATGAGGAGATCCTTGCCGCGCTTCGCCGCCGGCTGGAGTACCCAACAAGCTCTAAGGCTATGTGTTGGTATGATATCCGGTGTACTGTGAATTTTGCATGTCCCATTGAGCCATCTCTCCAGTACGGTTCCACGCCCTGTGAAGGCCTTTTGTTTCTTTGGAATTGTATTGGGTGGCTCATGAGAGCGCACCCTTTTAGCTCGGACGAGGGATTTAGTGAGAGCTGGAGGATCCCAGAATTTTGTTTGGGTTTTCCATGCGCTTTCCATCACATAGTACTTCTATACTATGGCCGCCAAATCAGCAAAGTGTGTGATGTCACAGCGGCTTATGGCGTTGAGGATTCCCTTGTCCATTCAATTTTTGCAAAAGAATGAAATTGCATATTCCTCGTGACAGTCCTTGACCTTGCTCATTACAAGGAGGAATCTGGCCCAGAAGTGATGTACTTTCTTTTGGGGCTCTTGTCTAATGTGGGAAAGATCGCTTATATCTGGGTGGGTGGGTAGATTTAAGTCCAAACCCTGACCCGATCTGAAACCCAGGGGCGAGGGAGCTCCCGAGCTTGGAAGCTCGGACTCCAGGATGTTGCCCAATACTTATGGCCCGTTTCCCGATCCTAGGTTCGGAGCTTGGGACATGTCCTCCCGTAGACTGGTATCCGGCTCGGAGAGCTCGGGAATCCGGACATAGTTCATCCTCAGAATAGAGGGAGAATCGTTGTTTTGTTCCTCCACCACCGCTATCTGATGGGTGACCGGCGGAGAGTTAATCTCCCTTTGATCGGGTTTAAGCCCGATCCGATCATAGTACGTAGCGACCCCCAGGGCTGCGATGCGATCCAAGAGATCGTTCATGGAGGAGAGCTCCATTGGATCCATCTGCTCGACGAATTCCGAGCTGACATGGAGACTATTTTTGATGATCTGAGAAGTCATCATCGGTGTGGTGGCCAAACGGACGGTCATGACGAAGCCGCCCAACCGGAGACTCTGGCCTACAGCCAGGGTTCCTCTAGAGGTGATGTTGTCCTTGACAATGAGGCGAGCTATCAAGCATTATCGCGACAGCACAGTGGAATTCTCAATGAAAGGACCAATGTCGGTGTCAAAACCGGCGGATCTCGGGTAGGGGGTCCCGAACTGTGCGTCTAAGGCTATTGGTAACAGGAGGTGGGGGACACGATGTTTACCCAGGTTCGGGCCCTCTCGATGGAGGTAATACCCTACTTCCTGCTTGATTGATCTTGATGATATGAGTATTACAAGAGTTGATCTACCACGAGATCGTAGAGGCTAAACCCTAGAAGCTAGCCTATGATATGATTGTTGTTGTCCTACGGACTAAACCCTCCTTCGATTTATATAGACACCGGAGGAGGCTAGGGTTACACGGGGTCGGTTATAGAGAAGGAGATCTACATATCCGAATTGCCAAGCTTGCCTTCCACGCAAAGGAGAGTCCCATCCGGACACGGGACGAAGTCTTCAATCTTGTATCTTCATAGTCCAACAGTCCGGCCAAAGTATATAGTCCGGCTGTCCGAGGACCCCCTAATCCAGGACTCCCTCAGCGGCGCCCTGCGAAAACATGTAGGGTGTCATGGATGCCCAGTCAAAGGCAAGGAGATGAAGTCATCGGCCGAGGCTTAGTTACCGTGATAGCGTCGAGCTCGGCTAATGTCGACGCACCGCCAATAGTGGGCGTGCAAGTGATGGAGGGGCCGCTTGCTGCCGAGGTGCCGGCCAGCGTATTCTTCCCACACCCGGGTGCATTAAGCTCGAATGCCGGCGCCGGCGCCGGAGACACTTATGGCGCCAGCGCGTTCTACGAGTTGCTGCCCGTGAAGCTGGGAATCGGGGGCGGCCCCTGTTGGCCGCCCGCAATCCACGCCTGCAGCCCCTCAAGCAAGGTAGGCATAATGGCAGTGATTGTCGCTGCCAGTTGGTCTCACACTTTCTCTTGGACTATCTCCGGAATCCGCACCACATGTGCCTTGAGTTCTTTAACCTCGTGCTCATGCCTTTCCGAGATGGTCTTTCTCTCCTTTCGCCCACCCTTATAGTATTCCGACCATTTCGTGGACAAGCCTTTGTGGGCCACACGACCAGCTGACGACGGCTTACTGAACTTATCCTTATTTTTCACTACGTTCAACGCCCTATTTAAAGTGGTGTCCCAAGGGGCATACGAGGAGCTCTGAGACCCCATGCTACTGCTTTCAGTTTCCTGCGGAAGGAACATGAACCATTTAGAACTTTGGCTTCACTAATCATAATGCAACCATATGGAGCTAATTACGCTGGGGTGTATTCCTTACCAAAACAAGCTCAAGCGCCTTGGTTTCGGATCCGTGGTAAGCTCTTTTGTTACCGGGTCCACCTTGTACCGGGCCCTCACATAGTTCCTGGTCTACTTGTCACGGTATTTATCAAAGAGGGGCGGTAGGCCTTGCTCGGCACGCTTCACGTCCTCCTTGTCCCATATATGTTCCACCACTCTGTAACGCTGGGACTGAGTGTGTGTTGTCCTAAGTTCAAGTGCCGCATATCTTTCCCCCACTGACTTGATTCCGCGGATGCGTTGCTCTTGCACTTGATCTTTAACTCCAGGTAGTCATCTTTGCTGATCGAAGGAGACAGTCGTGAGACTTCATCTTGCTGAAATTCTGCTTCGCTGAGTCTAGGTATCTTCTTATCTTCCCCACGTAACTGTAAGGAAGTTTTACTCCTACGAGGCAGGTGAAAAACTGCTCGATCTCCTCTTGACTTAGAGTGAAGCACGCGGGAGGGCAGTCATATTCGATCTTCTTGGCCTTTTTGCCTTTGCGACGACTTTCCGTGTCCTTTGCCTCATCATCATCATCATCATTAGGGCGTTTTGCGTGAAGCTCCTCCCTGATGCTCATTGATTGCAAGTCTGCCCTTGCTTTCGGCCCATCTTTGGTCCTCTCTGGCATGTTGAGCAGGGTACCAAGCAGACTCTCGCACACGTTCTTCGTGATATGCATGACATCAAGGCTGTGAGGCACACGGAGGATCTTCCAGTACGGCAAGTCCCAGAAAACAGACCTTGTTTTCCATACCTTCAACAGCGGCTCTGGCGCCCTTCGCTTCTTTCCCAGCGGTGGGCACTCTTTCCAATCTTTCAACAGCTCATCTATTTCCTCGCCGCTCCTCGTACGCGGGCGTCTTCGGGGTTCGGTTTCACCATCGAACAGATCCTTGCATTTTCTCCATGCGTCATCGTCGCGAAGCCACCTTCTAGGTCCCATGAACACGGTTTTCGAAGACCCGGGATCTCTATCTAGCTGGCGATACATTGTGTCATCCATGCACCTGACACGTGCACAAAATAAATGGACCACCTGCCCCGCGACATATCCATAACCGAGATAGTCGTGCACCATCGTGAGTAGTGCGGCTCTCATAGGGAAATATTCTTTCGCTGCAGTGTCCCACGTATTGGCTGGCGTTTTCCACAGTGTGTCTAGCTCCTCTTTCAGCAGCCCCAGATACATATTGATGTCGTTCCCTGGTTATTTCGGCCCTTCAATTAGCATACTCATGTGAATGTACTTCCTCTTCATGCACATCCAGGGGGAAGGTTGTACATCCACACAAACACATGCCAGGTGCTATGTGTGCTTCTCTGGCTGCCCAACGGATTAACTCCATCGGTGCTTGTGCCCAGCATTATGTTCCTCGGATCGTCCCCAAAATTCTGGGTCTTCGAAGTTCAACGCTTGCCATTGGCTCACATCCTTAGGGTGACTCAGCATCTTGTCTTTTTTATTTATCTCTGGATCATTTCCATCATCTTCTCGCTTCTTCTCCTCCCTATCCGCATGCCAACGCATGAGCTTTCCTAGCTTAGGGTCCGTGAAATATGGCTGCAGACGAGGAGTGATCGAAAAGTACCACACCACTTTTCAAGGAGCTTTCTTCCACTTCTTGTATTGAGTGACGCTGCACACTGGACATATGGTAGACTCCGCGTGCTCGTCCCGATAAATGATGCAATCGTTCATGCACACATGGTATTTCACGTGCGGTAAATCCAGAGGACACACAATTTTCTTCGCCTCCTCGAAACTAGTCGGGCACTTGTTTCCCCTTGGGAAGACGTTCGTGCCAGAATGACATGTTCTCGTCGAAGCATGCGTCGGTCATTTTGTGTTTTACCTTCATCTCCAAAGCCATGAGCGTTACTTTCAGACGGGTATCCTCGAGCCTGCATCCTTCATACAATGGAGTAACCATGTCTATCTCCAGTTCATCCAGCTTGGCTTTCTCTCGGCCGGCAGCTCTTGCGTAACCCGTCTGCTTGAGAAGCAGCTCTTGAATATGAGGGTCCTGCGCCCAGCCCATCGATGGTCCATCGTCGTCTGCTCCAGCATCTTCATCTTCATGATCATGCCCTTTGTCTTGATCTTCCTCATCATCATGTCCGGCATCTTCTACTTGATGACTGTGTCCTGCATCTACTTCGAGATCATGTCCTGGAGATTCTTCGTCTTCTCGCCCGCCCTCGCCGCTATTGTCTTGCTGCCCTTCCTTATTTCTTGCCCGGCCGCCATGACGACTTCATAATCATCTTCATCACCTTTCCACCGATATCCATCCATGAAACCACGCACGAGAAGGTGGTCCCGCACCTGTCTGGAATCCGGGTCCATAAGGCTCCTAAGCTTGCATCTTCGACACGGACATCTTATCTCCGTCTCGTTCTTTTGAAGCATCTCGGCCTTCGTGGAGCTCAAAAACCTATTCACGATGCCTTCAGTCATCATGCGGACCATGGTCGCCTACGCGGTAGAGCAAAACGATATTTTAGAACCAAAAAAAATTGGCATGATTTTGCCTAAAAATAGGACCAAAAAGAATGCATAGTGCCAAATTCTCGCTGAAACGGAAATGAATCAACATTCTGGCAAAATATTGGCAACTATCGCATTTCAAATACTAGTACCTCCAAACACAAACATATGCAACACCACAAACATACATAGATCTAGGCCATAAAAAGTGTGCACGTTGTTGGAGGGAGAAAAAAGTATATCTAGAACATAAAGAAAGCTTTCCCTTACTTACCTATCAAAAAAGGAAATCTAACCACTTAATTTGGGTGAATCTATGGTGGAAATGAGGTGAGGAGGAGGAGGCAGCCAAGACAAAGCTTGGTAGAGGTGGAGAGAATAAAGTGGGGAAAGTGAGTGTGGTAGGTGGCTGTCCAAAATATCTAGCTGCTCTCAGGTTACCAATGGCGCACCTCCTAAGAATGGCGCACCTCCTAAGCATTCTCAGGTTACCAAGTGAAGCTCATTGGTGATACCAGTGAGACAATCAAATGTGAGCTGGACATTCTCATTGTCATTTCTCTTGAAGCGGTTGAAGAGATTACGAAGAACACTGATCCTTGAATCTCTTTGTGTTGAGACGCCTTCGTTGACCTTGGAGAGCCAGTCCCAGACTAGCTTCGCAGTATCCAGAGCACTCACACGACCATACTGCCCTTTGGTCAGATGACCACAAATGATATTCTTGGCAGTTGAGTCCAGCTGGACGAACTTCTTGACATCAGCAGGAGTGACACCTTCACCAGTCTTGGGAACGCCATTCTTGATGACATACCAGAGATCAACATCAATGGCTTCAAGATGCATACACATCTTATTCTTCCAGTAGGGGTAATCAGTGCCATCGAAGATAGGGCATGCAGCGGAGACTTTGATTATCCCTGCAGTCGACATAGCTAAACTCCGGGTGGTTAAACAAAATCACACAGAACAAGGGAGCGCCTTGCTCTGATACCAATTGAAAGTGCTAGTATTTGACTAGAGGGGGGGGGGTGAATAGGCGTTTTTCATGAAAGTCTTCAAAACAGGGGTGTTTTGAAGACAAACAATAGAATTGAACCTATTGATATGCAGCGGAAGGTAGACTACACTAGACAAGCCATAGTCAAGTAAGTAATGAGGTGAAAGCACGAAGACTATAAGCAACTAGGTAGTACGGATCAGGATGGAAGATAGTATGAAGCCAAAAGGACTATAGTCTTCACACCGTGAAGTCAATCAGATCAGGCAAGTAAGCAAAGACTTCACGAAGACAAACTATAAGTAAGGTGAGAGAGGTAGGATAGAACGAGTTGCTCGAAGAGGACAAAGGATTTGTTGGACCAGTTCCAGTTACTATGACAACTGTACGTCTGGTTAGGGAGGCTAAGATTCAACTCAGAAGACCGTGTCTTCACCTTATTCCCCTTGAGTTAAGAACACTTAGTCCTCGCCCAATCACTCTAGTAAGTCTTCAAGGGAGACTTCCAAACCTTCACAGACTTTGTTCACCGGCAATCCACAATGACTCTTGGATGCTCAGAACGCGATGCCTAACCGGCTGGAGGATTCACAGTCCTCAAGTGTAATAAGTCTTCAGATCACACAGACAGAAAGACTTCAGTGATGCCTAACACTCTTTGGCTCTGGGTGTTTTGGGCTTTGTCCTCGCAAGGATTCTCTCTCAAAGGCTTCGGAGGTTGGTTGCTCTCAAACGACAAAAGTCGTGCACAAACTCTGAGCAGCCACCAATTTATGGTCTGGTGGGTGGGCTATTTATAGCCAGGAGGGAACCCGACCTGATTTGTTCAAAATGACCCTGGGTCACTAAGGAACTGACACATGTCCAACCGTTAGATTTCAAACACACGCGGCAGCTTAGCTTGGGCTACAAGCCAAGCTGACTCATCCAACTCTGGATAAGATTTGCTCTCATTGTCTTCGCTCGAAGACATAGGATTTAGTTGAGCATCACATCAGTCACTCTGACTTTGTTCACTTGGACCCCACTTAACAGTACGGTGGTTCTTATGACTCAACAAATAAGAAAAGGAAACTACGAAACAACTATGTCTTCGTACTCCATAGTCATCACGCGATGTCTTCTCCTGTCATAGTCTTCAATGTGAATGTCTTCACAGACCACCATTGTCTTCAATGTCTTCACACATTTTTAGGGGTCATCTCTGGTAGGTAAACCGAATCAATATGGGACTACTGTCTGTGTTATCCTGCAATTCTCACAAACACATTAGTCCCTCAACCAAGTTTGTCGTCAATACTCCAAAACCAACTAGGGGTGGCACTAGATGCACTTACACAACCCAACCATGTAGCGACGGACGTGCTCGTTCTCCTCCCTGACACGGTGACGTACCACCTCCGTGGGGGACGCCAGCACCCGCACTGAATGTGGCCCACCCTCCCGCCACCAAAGATGCTCCAGGTCGATGATGGGACCCGGGTTCCTCACCAAGATGCATGCCCCTGAAGGTAGCATCTCCCAGTCCCAGCCCGGCGGAGCCCAGTCCTGGACATGGCGCCTCTGAAGTAGAACGTCATCACGAAAGGGTCAACGACGAGGATGCGGGCTAGGCATCATTGACGTCGAGAACAAATTCTATACGAATGTAACATTTTTTAAATGTTTGGATTGTGATTTCTTAATATACGAGGAACCCTTCAGTCCCTGGCCAGCTAGGAACATGATTTAGAATCATAACGGATTCTCTTAACCTTTAAGGGATTTAACAAAACGGCGTCATTCTGGATGTGCATAAAATGGTCCATATTTTTTCTGATCTCATCTACACTTCTATATGTCACGTTGTCTAGTGTCAAAGGATTCAAGAAAACCATGTCTTCGTCATTAGCCAGAAGTAACAGGCGCATGATGGTACAAAGCTCTCCAAATTGTTTTGGAATGGAGTCCCGGATAGGATAATTAGCTTTTTGGTATGAAGTTCAGCAAAAGCCTTCCAAATATCGCTATTTGGAAGGCCTTTGCTGAAGTTCATACCAAAAAGCGAATTATTCTATGAGTAACTCCGTTCCAAAAACAACTTTGCAGAGCTTCGTACCATCATGGGTCTGTTACTTCCGGCTAATGATGAAGCTATGGATTTCTTCAATACTTTAACAAACAACATGACATACAGAAGAATATATATATATATATATATATATATATATATATATATATATATATATATATATATATATATATATATATATATATATATAACTTGTGCACATCCATAATGGGGGTATTCTTGATAAATCCCTTACTAAAGGACTAAGAGAATTTATTGTACTATACATACATATATATACTAATTAATTGCTAATACAACATTAAAATATGCAATTTTTGCAAATACTAATTGCTATACATTGGATCAAATGTCAAAATTCAAACTTCCTCTCAAATGAACATCTACGTCATTCTTGCATCTATGTCAAAATTCAAACTTTGACATATGAGCAAATGTTGCATATTTGATCATATTTCACTAGATCAAACTTTGACATATTTGATCAAAAGTCTGACATATCATCAAATGTTGCATATGTCAAAATTCAAACTTTGACATATATATGATCAAACTTTGACATATGTCAAAATTCTTACATCTATTTACATTGGATGAAATGTTGCATCGTGAAATATGCAACATTCAAACTTTTTTCAATATACATCTAATCATCTAGTGAAAAAATGTCAAAATTCATCTAATTAACATTTATATATCTAAAATTCATCTAACATTTCTATAACTAAATGTATAAAAAAACTAAAAAAAACATTCATCTAACATTTATATATCTAATTCATCTAACATTTCTATAACTAAAAGTATAAAAAAGAAAAAAAAAAGAAAAAAAAAGAAAAAATGTGTGTGTGCGTGTGTTCATGCACGCGTGTGTGTGTGCGGGCTCGATGGGGAGGGCAGCCATGGCGGGAGGCTCACAGCGGGGCGACGGCCGGCGAGGCAAGACGACTACGACGGCGACGGCGACGGCACGCGAAGTCGAGGAGGGGGCGGCACGACGACGGGGGCGGTGATGGCGTGGGCGGGGCGTCGGGGCGGCAACGGCGTGGGCGGCGCATCGGGGGGCGACGACGGCGCCGGGGCAGGCGGTGCGTCGGGGGCGGCGGTGATCTCCTCTGTAGTGGTCGAATTCGAAGAAGCAGATGGAAACTATAAAAATTTCAAGTGCTCTATATATATGCGCCGCCCTGTAGTCCCGGTTGGAGCCACCAACCTGGACTATAGGTCACTTTGTCCAACCGAAGCAGCGGGAAGCGCAGGCCTTCAATCGCGGTTGGTGGCTCCAACCGGGACTAAAAGGTGGCCTTTAGTCGTAGTTGGAGCCACCAACCATAACTAGGGCTGCAAACGAGTTGAGTTCGAGCAAGTTGGAGTTGGCTCACCTCAACTCATATGAAAATTTGAGTGAGTTCAAACTAAGTGAAGCTCCCTCTCTTCTCCTCAAGTGTGTCGAATCCATTTCTCCCTCTCTTCTCCTCAACAGGGCTCATTTGAGAAAGCAAAGGAAAAGATAAAAACAATCGAGGCAAGAACAAACGAGGAGCGAGTACTCACTTCTGCGTGAGTATAAGATGATGGATGAGAGCTTCTTCAACAGCCCCCAACGCTCCGCGCGCTAAAAACTACTTTGCCGCGCGCGCTTCGTCTGGTTTTGTGCGGCCTGCAGCGCTGGCTCCAACAGCCGCGCTAAAATGCAGCGCACGCGCGCCGCTCCAGCAGAGGCACTAAAATGCAGCGCGCGTGCTCATTTTACAACATTTTTTAATTAATTTTGCATAGATAAAAAAAGATACATAGTTCTAGCATAGATAAAAAAAGATACATGGTTCATCATAGCATAGGTATTTTACATCGGTGCAATTAGATAGATAGTTCCAAAGCATAGATAGATAGAACTACGGTGCAACTAGATAGAAAAAACTACGGTGCAACGAGACAAACTACGGTGACTCCCCGCCGCCATCAGCATCACCATCATCATCCTCAGTGGTGTTGTCCGAGGTATCGAGTCATATGTCCTCCCAACACAGATCGTTAGGGGAGAAGATCGACTGCCCGCCGTTCTTGACGATCTCGCACTACGATATCGCCAGTGCCTTGCACCGACGCCTGTCGGCACGCTCCGCGCGGCGCCTTGCCGTCCTCTCTGCCCAAAACTTGTTTTGGGTGGCGACGTCCTCCGGGTGGCGACGGAGCCACTCCGCCATGGCTCGCTCGTCTCCTCGGCAATGAGGAGGCGGCGCTGCTGCTGCACGTGGTCCGCGCGGTCCTGATCGATGATGAGACGAGGCGGAGGAGCGACGCGCCTGCTCGCGCGTGAAGACGTCGCGGAAGTTCATCTACGACGGGGGCCTCTCCAGGAGCCACGCCGCCGCGTCGTACACGCGGGCAACCTCATGCGCGGTCCGGAACGACCCTAGTCCGAGCTGGACGTCGCGGGACCGGATCTCGACGGAGTACCAGCCGCTCGGGCGCTCGCGGACGCCGCGGTAGCCCGAAGAACCCCGGCGGCGCGGCGGCATGGTGGCGCGGTGCTGGCGGGGAAAGCGGCGAGAATGAGCGGCGAGGTGGCAAGGAGGGGGCGCGTGGCGAGGTGGCGAAGCGGCGAGGTGGCGAGGAGGGAGCGCGTGGCAAGCGCGGGATTTTATAGGCGCGCGTGAAGCGGTGCGCCAAATCTACCGCGCCGGCTGCCGCTTTCTCCCGCGTGCGCGCTAACGCTTCCCGCGCGCGGTAATTTTCCGCCACCGCTGGAGCGCGCTAAAATGCAATTTGACCGCGCGGGCGCGCCTTTTGCCACGCCTGTTGGAGATGCTCTAATAAGAAGAAGAAGAAGAAGGAGTAGGTGGTGGCAAGTATTTTTAATGATGAAACCGTGAAGCACGCAGCGGCTACTTGACAACGGTCTGCTTTTTTTTTTTTACAAACTGTTCATTTCTCCGAAAAGACTGGGGACAAAAGATTGATATGCTATGAATGGCCGTGACTATGGGCGATAGGTCGAATAAACTTTTGTTTTTAGAGACGCCATGGACAAACACTGACGGAAGTCACACCATGACGTTGTGAAAGGCTGCAACATCCTTTGTTTACAAGAAACAAAGGTGGCTAATGTATCAAGGTCATTGGCGATTGAAACTTTGGGCCCTCGTTTTGGCTATAATTATATTTTCAAGGGAGCTGATGGAACAAGAGGTGGAATCTTGATCGCTTGCTCTCCTGCCTTCTCACTCACGGGGAGATTACTGACAGAAATAATGGAACTTCCTGGACTCTGTCATGTGTGTATGGGCCTGAGGATGATCCTAGTAAGATTGCTTTTATGCACGAGTTGACAGACATCAAGTTGCTAGCCTAGAAGGGGTGGCTAATTACGGGTGATTTCAATCTGATTGCATGGGCTTCAGACAATAGCAATGATAACATTAATCTGTGCATGTTTGGAAGATTCCGAGCTCTAATGGAAGATATGCAATTCAGGGAATTCCCTTTGGTTGGACGCAGGTTCACTTGGGCTAGCGAGGGCTTGCATTGTATCTCAACGAAGATTGAGAGGATGTTCATGTGTAGGGATTGGGAACTCAAATTCCCCCTTTATCAGCTTGCCCCAATGTCCACCGGGGGTCAGACCATTGCCCGTTAATCCTCCGTAAAATAGACGTCCAGCGTTTCAAAGGGTTCAGATTTGAGTCTTGGTGGGTGGATCAACAGGGGTTTCTGCAAACTATTTATGACACTTGGGGGAGGGAGGTCAGATCGAGAAACGTGGTGCGTGCACTACACATCGAACTGTGTCACAGAGCGAAGGCCCTCAACAAGCGGCGACGTCTACATGGCGACTGTGCTACCTCGACAGGGAGCTCGCCAAGATCGTGGAGGAATGGCTGTTCAGCGACACCTCCGCCGCCGCCGACAGGGGCAAGGAAGGGCTCCTTGGCCAGGGTCGGCGTTTTCCAGGGAAGCCCTCCGCATGGCGCATGAAAAAGCCGAGCGGCTCCTCTGCGAAGGCGGGACGATAGCCAGGCAGGGCTGCCGTGACCCCGCACCCTTACGCTGCTGGAAGAACCACACCGATGATTCCGATTCCGACCAAGACAAGGATGGTGACGGAGGTGCCGCCGGCCAGCCCTACTAGGCATACAAGGTAACAGTCCGCTACAAATTAGTTTAGATTTTTTAAAGTTTTAGTTGAATGGATGATATCATCCGGTTTATGTAAATTATATCAAATTTATGTTCCTTTGCATGAATGCCATCGTGTTTAAATGAATTATGTCCGAATTTGTTTGTATTACGGATGGAGGTTGGGACAATCATTGGATGACTAGCTCCCGTAGCATTGTCCGCAAACGTGTCCAGAGGCATCTGCAGATAAGTATTATGCCCATTTTAAGGGATAGCGTTGGAGATGCCTTTACTCAGACGGTACATACTTCCGGTTGCCCAGACACAAGGTCACGAGCTTCTTATTTTGTTTGTTCAACAGGTGTATTATTATATGCATCAACTTGAGAGCTACTCCCTCCCTCGGTAACCTAATAAAGACGCTTATATAGTTATATTAAATCAAAGGGAGATGATAGAATATATGGCAATCTTATTTTGGTTGTCCTGCATACCAGCCCCTCATTTCAAGGAATCAATCATGACGATACCTAGTTTGTCCACCGTCGGAACTCTGCACAAAGAATATCTATTCTTCATCACACACGTTATTCCCAAGACACGGACTCACGAAGTGTAACTGTACTTTTTATATGACAAAAACGTTGGAAGCCACATCAGCGTCAAATAATCTGTATATTTTCTTCCATTTTTTTAAAGAAGAAAATAAAAGGCGTCTACCCTAACGTGGAACATGGCAGATGTCCATACTGTACTTACTTTTTTAGAGACGTCGGTAGTCAAACCTTCTGTTTTTAGTGACGCCATGGACAAACCGTGACAGAAGTGACGAGCATATAAAAAAAATTTGCACCGGTGACATTAGTTGTATGATTAGTTGGTGTATGCATCTCAACTCTCGAATTCTCTCCCGAGGGAAACATCGAAGAGCTATTAATGGATATAGGCTTTCTACTAGTAATTACATGGAAGTCACATGCATTCACCAATATTAAAACAAGTGACGGTGGTTGAAGGGGCTTGCACAGTTTTGAAAAGGGTCATTTTTCCCCAAGAAATTAAAGGAGGTTTCATGACCCTGTACCTCTGCAGTGCAGCAAACTTTTCAAAGTTATTGCAAAGTTAGATGAGCTTTACAGTTTTGAAAAGGGTCATTTTTCCCCAAGAAATTAAAGGAGGTTTCATGACCCTGTACCTCTGCAGTGCAGCAAACTTTTCAAAGTTATTGCAAAGTTAGATGAGCTTTACACCCATATAACAAATGATCTCAAAGACCTATTAATACTCTCATTACATGGTGGAAAGTTTTGCTTTTTGCGTCTTCTTGGAATGGAGAACGGGTCTACCAGCTTTTCTTGGTGCAGAGTGAATAATTACATAGATCTACTAGTCTTCAAGAAATTACATGGTGAATAATTTCTTGAAGAATGAGGATCCCTTCGGAATCCCCAGGCTTTGCCTTTTGAGTCTTCTTGCAAAGAAACTAAGTGCCTTCAGCATCCCCAAGCTTGAATCACCCACTTTCATTGTGATGGCATGGCTAGTATTGACACAAGGTTTTTGCATGGAAAACCATAATTAAGTTGGCCTCAAATGAAAAGTGTTCCGTATTTAAGTTCTTCTCATGGAAACAAAAATTTTGATTTTTGGTCCATCTTCATTTTATTTTTTTGTTGATCCTTTTGTACAGTGCGACATAAATGTAATAATCCACTAAATATAAAGCACAAATTATATTGAGCTTAGTGCTACCATTAATGTTGCAAGTGTAGTTACCAAAGTTAGATTGTTAGCACTTGAAGATTTTGCCAAAGGCTTGTTTTTTGAGGTAATGTGTTAGGGCACTGAAGCCCGGAGGCTATCCATAGGACAACTTTACTCTGAGGCCCTTGAGGCACGGAAACTTCTTCCTTGTCCTTCTCAAACCCATGCAAATCATGTATTGTACAGTGCAACTATAATGTATCCTTGTTCGTAAAAAGTTAAATTAAATGAAGCAACGAAAGAAACAAAAAAGTTCAAACATATATATGTTTCATCTTGCATATATAAATCAAAGACTTTCCAAGTGATATGTTGTCTCACGTATTGCATACATGGTCATGTAATCATATAGAATGCCTAATCACATATCATGGATTGATATGTTTGCTTATTGAAATTGTTTTTTGATATGACAAATGGTGCTTTTCATTTGTGCAGATTAGATGGAGGGAATAAGATAAGAGGGGGTATTATGTCATGACATTGTAAGAAAAGTTGAGAGGCATACACGCATGCATAATAGAATATACATTGTTACCTATTAGAATGCATAACAAAATATACATTGTCACCTATAAGAATGCATAACGGAATCTACATTGTCACAAATAATCATGAATAGTTTTTTCCAAAAATATTCACAAGTACATTGTAACGTGTACCTATTGTAACATTCATAGCAAGAAAATGAACTATAAAATCACAATCATAATATTCACAACTACATAACACTACTAGGAAAAAGCTTATACACAAACACTTATCAGTAGCGCTTGTTAAAGAGAAGCGCTACTGCAATGTAGCAGTAGCGCGTGCCAGGACACGCGCTACTGCCACAAAGATAGCAGAGGTGTGACCACCATAAAACGCGTTGCTACTATGACGACCAGAACGGTTGCTGTCAGGCTTGGTATAGTAGCAGCGCGCTTCTAAGGATTACGCTACTGCTAACAAAATAGTAGCGGCATGCTTTAAGGAGACAGTGCTGCAACTAACAAAAGGAAAAGAAAGGAAAAAAAAAGGAAAATTAAAGAGAGAAAAATGAAAGCAATAGCAGCAGCGCGTCATCCCCAACCACTGCTGCAAAACGCCGATCGGTCGACATGCGTGCTTCATCTAGTGTACTAAGGATACGAAGCATCGCAGCATGAAGTAATATTGGGACAGGTTGTTCAACATATGTACCGGGCAACAATATTTTTATCACATTCATATACTTGAGTAACGACAATCTCATTTTGTTTGTCACTAGCATACCTTTATATGTCAGGAATCAACCATTAACATATTTGAACTATTTGTTCACTAACTACACCATATTTGACCACCAATATGAAACTCTGCATCAAGAATATTCTTCGGCAGTCAACACACACGCTGTTCACGAGGCACGAACTAACAAACTGCAACTGCATTTCTTATTTTTACGACAACAAAGTTGAGAGCAACATCAACATCAGATAATCTATATTTTTGCTTGCGTCTACCCTAACATGGAACATGGTGCCTGTCCACCGGTGATTTCTTTGGAGATAATTCACTAGTGAAATTAACTGTATGATTAGTCACCCACAAAAAAAAGTTTGATTACTCGTTGCATGCACTCGACTCTTGTGTTCTTTCCAGACGTAACACCGAAGAGCTATTAATTAGCGTATGCTAACGCATATGGAAAAGACATACCACTATCAAACAAGTATAGGTGGGCTGAGTTTGCACACAATCAATTGAAAATGGTGTCATGAGAGCTTGACAATATCATGCATTCTGGTAGTTCTAAATAGACCAAAACAACAGTCTGAACAGTTAGAATTAATAAGCGACTCTATTGATCTAATCAATTAAGTTTACCATCTGTCTATTACTCTCTTCGGTCCAGAATATAAGTTGTATCCAATTTTCATGCAGGTCGACATTGTGTATGTTTGACCAAGATTATATAATAAAAATATCGACATTTACAGTTTTAAAATAATATAAAATATGCAAAAAAAAAATTGGGATCTAGTGATACAAATTTGGTACTATAGATATTAACCTTTTTTTTTCTGAAAACTCAGACAAACACGCACATGTTTGAGTTTTGCAAAGACTAGTACATCTTATATGTTGGAAGGAAGGGAATATATGGACTGGTAAAAAGGAAAACACCTCCAGATGCCATATAATTGAACCGGGTACACACCAGTATCATGTCCTGTCAAGTGATCGACTAAAGTAATTGTCCATTACAAACAAGCCCGTGTAAGTCTGCCCGTGTTTGCACGTTCTATATGTTCACAAGTGTTGTCACTATTTTTGGTAATTGATTGGACGGAATTTCAAATAGGTTAAGATCGCTAATATGGGTGGGAGCGTTTGCATTATTGTGGTCACTTTGGCTTTGTATAAACGATTTGATTTTTAATGGCATAAACTCTTCTCTTTTGCAGGTCACTTGCTTCATATGAGGTCTATGCTTCATCATACGGAGTACCGACCATTGTTCACTGCGGTGTGTACACGGTTGAAGCAAGTGGCCTTGGAGGTTTTTACCCAACAGTGTGGCAGCATAACCTGTGGGCCTATTTAGTCTACCACTTCCCTCCAACTTAAGCATAGTGACGGTCCTGTTTGACTATATTAGTGCCGTTAATTCATTTTATATTTTTTTGTCAGACCTTTCATTATGGGATGTGTGCATTCTAATTATATAAAGGCCGGGTGTTACTGATCATGATTGTATTCACTTGATACTACGTTTTTAAGTTAATAAAAACCACACTTCATCCAAAAACCATACAAGACCGCGTTGGAATGGGGTTAATTAATTAATTTATTTTTTTCGGAGGGAATGGGGTTAAATTGCAGCTATAAAAACCAACGAGCAGCTCAAGTCCCAGCCACCACCCCAACCTACACAACACAAGATAGAACTGTCTCCACAGTCCACAGTCCACAGCCACGCATGGGCCGATGATGAAAACGCAGTCACACTGGTGGTGTCGGAGGCCGAGGACCATGGCTTCCACCTGTACAACCCACTGCGTGCGACCAGCGAGATTCTCATGGAGAGTATAGTGCAGTTCATAAACCAGCGCACGGCCTTGCCACTGCCGGCCGCTTTGCTCCCGGAGCCGGAGCTGCATCTGCATGCATCCCAAACTAGGAAGAAGAAGGCATCATCTGCTGCTGCTGAGATGGACTCTGTCCATCCTATTATAGGCGTGCCTACTAGACCCTCTATGACACGTAATACTACTAGTTGTTTATAGATTGGACAGGGAAGAAAGCATCCAAGACTAGATATGGGGGTTATTTTTGGGCCATGTGATCAGGCCTAACAACACCAACAGGGGGTCTGTCTTGTCATCAGCAACTGCTCCGGTTAGTTGTTTTAGTGTAATAAGAAATGTAACGAGTTCCAAACCAAACATGTGATTCACAAGGTCGGGGATAAGGGCTCCTATTTAAGTGTAATAAGAAATGTAATGAGTTCTACACATGGACCTACTTACCCAACCGCTTGTTTGGATAATGGGGTATTGGAAAAAGTGTCGATTGTTTATGGGAAAAGTTGAAGTCAGCTTATCCACAAGTGTCTCCTCCAGACCCACCGAAGCCGGCACCGAAGCCGATGCACCCGTCGACAATGGTGCCCGATCAGAGAGCTGGTCACATCAAGCGTAGGGAACTAGATGAAGCTCTGGAGATTGGCCCTGAATTTCAAGAGGTCGTCCCTACATGGCACATCGCCACGGAGGTTTTTCTGTTGTGTAGGCCAGCAGAAGCAGCATCGTTCAACTATGTCAAGGCAATAAAAGAGCTGTCGATTTATATGATGTTTGTGTTGGTCGTACGCCCCCGCATGGTACCAGGCCTTGAGCTCTCAAGCCTGCACGAAGCAACACGTGACGACCTGAAAGAAATTTGGCATGTCAAGAAAAGTAACCCTTGCTCTACAAACAGAGAGAACGAGCTTGCCAGCGTCCTGCGAAGCATGGAGGGGACGACGCCAGGAAGTGAGCCTGATAGTAGAAAGTGTTCTTTACGACTCAAGTGTTATACTCTTCGATGGAAATCAGTATGCCAGGCTCATGATAAGATGGCTCAGCACCCCGAATTATGCCGAACATCTGAAGAGGCAAAGATCCAAAGAAATGCGTACGCACCATCTGCTGCCGGATTTATGGTATGGATTGGGTCTGCGGGAAATGTTGGAACTCATCTTGGATGCGTGGGTGCGGTTGCTCATCTATGCGTCCATCCGATGCAGCTGGGAATCCCATGGGAAGCAGCTCGGTAGGGGCGGCAAGCTCATGACCATCATCTGGATCCTTGTTGAGCACGCCGCCATGGATCGCGAAACGTGAACACCTGACTGGTGTTCTGCAGCGAGTGGCAGGAGTCAGGGTGCAGCACAAGATGTGATGCTGGAGCGAGCTCTGATTATCACTGGGCTACTTTTGGAGGCTGTATTATTATCCGGCCCATAACTATTGATCTTTCCCTCGGTGTGAGTGATCAAGCCAAGGTCAAGGGCGCTCTGCTCGTGTGCAGGCGATCAAGGCGTTGCCTGAACACATGATCTGTTCCTCCCTCTAGAGCACCCTGCATGCCAGCAAGCATGTTGTACCAAAAGATCTCGTTATGATTCTGCTAATCGACGGAAGTATTCACTAAGCCTTTATTATTGTGTTTGTTATTGTAAGGCTACTATATTACTAACTTATAGATATTTCAACAGAAGTTCACGGGTGCAAGTGTCTTTGGTGGACTGAGTTACCGAGGACAGTTTTCAACGCCCAATTTCGAAGCATTAGGGAATCTAAGAGAAGAATCACTTGATGCATATATCCGACAGTTTGTTTGTCAGATTAGGGAACAATGATATCAGTTTATTGGTCCTTTGTGGGTCAGGTTATGGAACAACAATATCTATCAAGAGAGTAAGCAAATAAATTCTGAATTTTTTGTTATTCAAGATGCTAGGTGGGTAGGTAGGGTCTCAATTTTCTTTGCGGGGAAAAGGGTATTTTATTCACCGGCATAGGAGGAGACCCAAAACAAATACAACAAGTGGACGTGCTATCTAGTTGTCCTTTAAACCTAAAATTGTTCATCCCCACTAATTATTTATTTTAACATGCAAGGCCACCTCATCATGCATGCTTCTCTTGTTTGCTACAAATTACCAAACAACGTTGCACTGAGCCCGTGACACCTCATACAATATACCAAACACATATCTAGCTTGATCAGTCCCATAACACACATCAGTTTACCATTGCATTAGCCCAGCCAGGCCACACTCGGCCAACATATTAGATGTGATGCAATCAGATGTGACCTGGGCCACCAAACACGCCCTTAGAGCAACTCTACCCGATCCCCTAAATTTTAGAATAAACGGCTGAGTATCCCTTAGAATTGTATCTTTTGGTCGGTTCTAACTGATCCCTAAACTTAGTGTTAGAATAAATCCGAGGCACTCCGTCGATCATCCGAGGACCAATCAATCACACGAGCACAACACCGAGATTTGTTAACGAGGTTCACCGATATGGCTACATCCCCGGGGCTTGACTATGGGAGCTCCTCCCCATGACACCGCTACAATACCGCACCCGGTCACCCTGGACACCGACACATGCCGCCGACTTCCCCTGCGTTCCGGTGCTATTATGTTGACATAGGTTACATCGTGTGTCTACCCTCACTATATAAGAGAGGCCTAGGATACAAGTGTCCTATTAGGACACGACTCCATATCCTATCTAAACACAATACTACTCAGAGTCCAACTGTAACCTACCTTGTACACAATATTCGACACAAATCTAACAAACTCCATCTTGGCGAATATACTCCACCACCCTGAATTCGTCCATGCGTCAAACTTCCATGTACATTGGACTTGAGTTTATCCCATGAGCACAGCTACTACTCCAAAGACTCCATATGACTCCACCTGCAACTTGTAGTCCCTCCTTTTCTTAACCACATTCAACACTCGAGCAAAATTATGTTCCTTGTTATTCTAGTTTGTGCTCCCAACTTCCAGAGTATCCGTCCAACGCCATCACACACTGATCACTGACCTGCGTGAAAGTGAACAACTCATATATTGTATGCCACACATAAGAGTTACCTGAACTCAACAACACCGCTTCTTTCTTGACCGCCTGTCTGAAACTTGAAGAAATTTCACCATTGCTTGTAGTCATCCCGACTCAAATTCGCAGTTGTCTCACCACATGTATGACCACCAGAACCCTGGCCCGTCTCCATGTCCCGTGCATGCCGCATGCCTCACCGCTATTATCGCGTCAAGCCTCCACTGTCCTGGTCGGGCCTCAAGGGTCGCAAAACCCACACCACTCAACCTCCACTGCAGAGTACCACCGATCATCACCGATCGATGACGAGTTTCACGCTTCCATCAGACCACTGGGCTCCAGTCCGAATTACGTGTCCCTCGCTTTTCCCGCTGAATAGGCTTCGACTCTGTGTGCACTTTGTTGGATATATGCCCTAGAGGCAATAATAAATTATTTATTATTATATTTTGTCGTGGAATTGTAACGTCAGATGTCCTCGTGAAAGGACTTAGTTGTGGAGCCATCGCAACTAGGAAGCTTGAAGGGGTTAATCGGGACAAGGGACACGAGAGGGTTTTATACTAGTTCGGCCCCTTACGGTGAAGGTAAGGCCTACGTCTAGTTGGGTTTGGTATTGATGTTTCGATGACCAGGGAGCGAGATACGCTATGCCCGGCTCTCGATGCGTTGTTTCTTGCCCTAAGCCGCCAGCAGGTTGTCCCCTTATATACACGGGTTGACGCCCTGCGGCTTACAGAGTCCCGGCCGGCTTATAAACAGTGTCCGGCTCGGTGACTAGTTAAGTCTACCTTATGATACAAGTCATATTACTGTGGCGGTTTACTACAACGGGCCTTAAGTCGCCTGTGGGCCTTAAGCCCTCTATGAACCACCATCTTCATGCTTTGTTCTTGGGCTTCTTTCTGGTGAGTCTTACTTGCGTAACCCGGCCCCTCCTGGGCGGTTACACAAATAGTTATATCCCCAACATTAGGCCCCAGATTGATTTGAACCTGTTCATGTCAATCTTACAATACCTTATGGAACTGTCCTTCAGTCTTTTGTCTTGCGCGAAAACTTTAACCCGTCCTGACGTCATCATCTGGATCCGGGTTAAATTACCGTGATGTCATCTTCAATAAAACTTATTTTACTCCATCATATCCTCCAACGGATCTTTGCCTTTACTGACCATCCCGAGAATCGAGGCGTCAGGGCCGCTGGATAATAAATTTTATCTCCTCGTTTCTCGCGCCACCTCAGTTATCCTTCTCTTACAAATAGGCGCGACCTAGGTCTTCCCATTCTCCTCCTTCCAGTCGTCTCCTTCCTCTCGCTGCTTCTCTGTCGCTTGAGCTCTGTCGCCGCCGCCGTCGCAGATCTCGTCTTCACCGACTCCGGCCGCTGCATCAACCTGGTTTGACCAGAGAAACGCAACGAGCCTCCGCTGCAACCCTGCATCCGTAAGTCTCCTCTTTCCTGCCTCTTAGATCCACATTAGGACCTTCGAGTTCGTCGGAGTTCATCACCATTAGAACCAAACCCTGGTTAGTTGTCTTCTTAGACGCCTCTTCTGATTTGAGAATGATATAAAATGGCCGTGGTAGTTGTTTTCGCACTTGTTTCTCTGCCTAAGAGCCTCATTCGAGCGTATGAACAAGTCTGCCTCAGCTTTTAGGTCTAGAAAATTTTCTTATCAGAACAGATCTTTGATCTCCAACAACAGTAGCAGATTATGAAACCTGTTTGTATCACCCAGAAAACTGCTTCTGTTGAATACGCTTAAACTCAACTGCCTATGTAACCGGTTCAAATAGATAACACTGATCTGTTAACCTTACTTGCTTCTTATGACCTTAAGAAGTTTGAACTGCTTTTGATACATGTGGCGGCTTCGACACTGTTGCACAGCTATCATTATATCATTAGGCCCCTTATTAAGCCGCCACCTTGAATAATTAAGATATTTCTTTCGGGTTAAAATTGAACCGGATCTTCATATTTTGTCATAGGCCAATTGTTGTCATCGCTCCGCCAAGGCCCCTGTGACCTGCAATTGGGTCCCATCCATAGTTACCAAGAGTAAACTAGCTGAGTTCGTGAAATCTGGCCACCTGCCAAAAAAGGAGGTCATGTCTTATCGTGCCCCTGACCCGTTCGAAGAGAGGCCTCAACCCAAAGAATGGGCGGTTATAATTTTTACGGATCATATGAGCCGGGGATTTGCTCCTCCCGGCTCAAAATTCTTCAGGGAGGTTTTGAATTTCTTTGACCTTAGACCTCAAGACATCGGACCCAATTCCGTGTCAAATATTTGCAATTTCCAAGTTTTTTGCGAAGTGTATCTGGGAGAGGAGCCAAACCTGCTTTTGTTCAGAGAACTTTTTTACTTGAATCGGCAAAATGAACGCGCCAATGGGCCTAGTCTTGAGCTTGGCGGCATCTCGATCCAGCGACGGAGAGACTGCCTTTTTCCTTATGCTGAGCTACCGAGTCACCCAAAAGATTGGAACAAAATATGGTTCTACTGTCAGGACACTTCTCCGGCTGATGAGAAGCCTCTGCCCGGCTTTCGCGCCCTGCGCCTTGAGTTCAACCATCCGCTAGCAGACAAACTGACGGCCGTTGAGCGTCTGCCTCTCAATCCCACCATCAAAAAGATCAAAGCTCTCTTGGGAAACGGTTTAAATGGCATCGATCTGGTTCGAGTCTCGGTCACTTGGCGAGTACTTCCATTAAGCCGCCATTCCGACTTAATGTGTACTTACACAGGCGAAAAGGATGACCCATTACGCCATAGTCGTGACGACTTACTAGATGATGTGGTGGATGCTACGACCCAGTCGCTGCTGAAGGAGGGCACTGTGACGAATAACACCTTCAGCTTACTTCCCTTTTGCAAGAAGAACCTGGCCCCTGCAGTAAGTTATCAATCTTTAATAAATACTCTTTGCTCTATTATACCTTTTTTGCACTCATAATTCCTTATCCCTTTCCACAGGCCGATGATAACTTTTGGAAGGCCAAATATGACCATGAGGCTGCCAAACAAGCCAGGACGACCAAGAAAACCGAAAGGAGAGCCGCCAAGACGGGAACCTCAAAGAAGAAGAAACCAAGCGCCTCCGACTTACTCAAATTGGATGATAGTTCTTCGGATGATGAAGAGGTAATCTTTAAATTTTCTTAATTCCCTTGTCATTATCTGTCTGACATTCTATCCCTTCAGGAGGATACAGGAAACAGTCAAGCAGTCAATGAAGAGGTAACTATAATCTCCTCCGACTCAGAGCCTTTGCCAAAGCAAAAGATCCGAAGGGTGACCGGGAAAGTAAGATTTTCACATGCTCTTGCTTATCAAGATCCTCAATTTCTTTTGAAGCAATAACAACTTGAGAACCGGAGGCAGACCCAGAACAACAAGGATGCGGAACTCTCCTCCGTCTTACCTGACGTAACCAGGAAGCGTCGGACTGAGGTTATCTCCGATTTACGTTCTGCTTTACCTTTAGCGGGATTAATTTGTCAACCTCTCAATTCGTCTAACTCCAATTATCAGGATACCTTTCCTTCTTCCGGCGAATCCATGCAATCAAACATGCCGGCTTTCAAAACTGCTCCCGGGTAATGTAACCTTATGTACCTTAAGATTTACTTTACCCATGCTTTAGTATTCATCCTTCTGCCTTTGTTAACAACATGCAAGTGAAACCCAGCAAGAGGGCAAAGAAGAATAAGCCGTCCCAAGACCCGATTGTAACTGAACCGGCGATTAATATGTCTGCTCCAGATAGCTCTACCCATCAGCCACCGCCTGGACCGGCTTCTGATATTCCAGTGCCAACCTCTGATCCGCCCGCCGAAGATACTCTCAACAGTTCTGATAACCCAGAGACTCCTAGCCTGGTCAAGACAAATGACCCAGAAGTTGAGATTGTGAGGTCCTAGTTTGTTGAACCAGGGCGGCCTACCGTCCTTGCCAAATGTACTGCCAAGGAAGAACTTGCCAAACGCCGAAAAGCAAAGTAGGACATTACTGATTATACTCACTTAAGCATTGGTGATATAGTCTCGGGCTATCTGAATCAAGTGCATAATAGTCGTGACCTAGAAATTGACATGGTAAAACAAATACAACACAAATCTGAGGTATAACTTATACTCCCTTCGTTCCTTGATATAAGGTGTATAGATTTTTGAGAAAAAACCCGAAATATAAGGTGTATTGCGTTGCACCACTCGTTTGGATAATTTTTTCAGGAATTTGATTACATTTACTTATATTAGGCAATCTCCTCTATTTTCTCATGCCAATTAGTCAGGTGTAATATCGCCCAAAACTTGTGAAATTTTCCCTCCACATGCGTTCTTTAATTTCCGTGCCAAAAACTATACACCCTATATTGAGGAATGGAGGGAGTACTATTTACCTGAATCTTACATACTGTACCAGCCCCCAAGTCTATTGCTTATGAATAAATATGCTATAGACTTAGAAATCTGCTTTACTTGTTAGTTTATCCGGGTCAAAGAGAATATATTTAACCCGGTTATAACATGATAGTTTTAAATTTGCAATAATCATAATCATTAGCCCCCAAGGCTCAAGTATCTTTACTTGTAATGCGCTTGAGACTTAATATGTGTGACCCGGTATGATAGGTTTAAAATTCTTCAGCATACATTAGCCCCCAAGTGCCAAGTATTTTTACTTGTAAAGTGCTTGGGACTTGAATGTTATCTTACCGTGATCCGTACCATAACCTGGTGTCAATGCAGGCCACCATAAGTCAATTTGAATCCGAGTTTGCTGTCCTGAAGAGTCGTCTGGAAACTCAAGAACTTGAAACTCAGAAGGCCAAGTCTAAATTTGAATTCAGTGTCTCTGAAAATGAGAAGTTGAAGAAAAATTTTGAGTCGAAGAAGAAAGCTTGGGCTGATGAGAAGGCTTCACTGGTGACTCAGGCCGAGATAGCAGAAGCATCTCTTGCCGAAGCAACAACCGAGCTGTCTGACTTAAAACGACAGATATCTCAAATGGTCTCAGCCATCTTCGGTAAGTTACTGTGCAAAACCTCAAACATTGTAACCTCACAATGACTATTGTAATAATTACTTCCGACTGACTGTTATGCTTGTGCACACATAGGCCCCAGGAGTACCAACCTTAAACAAAACATGCTGATCAAGCTGAAAGCAGTTTACACCTTAGTGGAACAGCTGTACTCCGGGCCACAACGTGCCCTGGCCGTTGTAGCCTTATCAAATACCCCTCCCCGCCTCTTACAAGACGTGCTGAAGCATCTCATTGTGCTACCTCAGCGAATTCAGGATTTAAGGCGGTCATCCGCAAGAGCCGGAGCCGTAGCCGCATTGAGCCGGGCAAAAGCATGGCTTCCAGAGCTAGACCCGGCCGACCTTGCTCTTGGATACCCCAGTCGGAAGGAGGACAGCACTGTATTTGATGATCATGACTTTATCGCCAGTGTCAAAGCCATACGTCCTGTGGCGACCCTCATTGGGAACGATACTGACCTCACCAAGTACTCTCCGGGCTATGACAGTGAGAACCGGAGAATTCCCAACATTCCATATGATGAAGTCAGCCTGATCCCTCCTATTCGTAAGCATACTTTTGCCCCTGAAGTGGACCCAGCCAGTTTAATAGATGATGACGGTGAGTTTGAAGCTTTGAGCGGCATTGACTGGGCCTTGTAAACTTTCTAGGACAAGGCAGCCGACGGAGAAGCGGAGAAGGATAACCCGGAGTCTTCAAGCCCGCCGAAGGAGTAAATCGCCGGGTGTTGTGCAAAAACAATGCTTCAGTTGTTCAGACTCGAGGAGTCTTGTAATAGGGTAGAAAAAACTTCCCAATGTTTGTCATGCCTTCGCGCATGTTCCTGGCGCTTAACACTTTTGTAAGCCGCCACTACTATATAATTCTACCTTTTATTTCCTTAGCGTGTTAAATTTTCTTACCTTATTTTGTACATAAAACAAGCAAAATTCCCTTGGCATTTTATCGCGTCCGAGGTCACAGAAAGTATTGATAACCTGGAACGCAAACCAAAAAATATCATAAACAGACTGGTTTATGACTATACTTTGCTAAGCATAAGCATAATAGCATACCTGCGAGCCTTTGATAATCTTTCCTGCTGATATGATGCTCACCTGGTACTTTAACAACCTGGTGTGACCAATATTAAACCGGAAAGACAAAAAACTTCTCATAATGCTTTTCACAAGGCCTCAGGATAGTCAAAATAATTTACAGGCTTTTGATTCGTATACGATCAGTAAACCGTTCCAAAGGGGTTAAGCTAAGATTCGGATACGATCATATAGCCCCCAGTGGCTTTGGCGATGCCGATCAAGTGGGTATCGACAGCTATGTTCTCTTTGGTTCGAATATGACCCATGTTTGAACAGGAAGCCCCCAAGTGACCATAAGAGTTGTTTAATGACGCTGATTCGAATACGATCCACGTTAGGCCCAAAGGGGTTAAGCTGTGATTCAAATATGATCAAGAAGCCCCCAAGTGGGTTTGGCAGTATGCCGATCACGCGGGTATCGACAGCTATGTTCTCTTTGGTTCGAATACAAACTATGTTTGAACAGGAAGCCCCCAAGTGATCATGGCTAGATTCAGATATGATCATAAGCTGGACCAAAGGGAAAGACGGATTCAGATATGATCCGCTCCCTATTGGTAGTGTCCACCACCTGATAAAGAAGACATAAAAATATTCTTTATGGGAAAAAAGGACATAGCTCCTGCTTTATTGCTTTATATAATATGTACATCATCAAAAGTATATACATCTTAAGAACCGGTGGCTTAAGTATAGTAAGGCCGAAGATGGGCGATATTCCACGGCTGGCGGGTCTCCTCCTTCGACTTACATGAGTCCTTGTGCTCTCGAATATCAATGAGGTAGTATGACCCGTTGTTCAGATTCTTGCTAACCACAAAGGGTCCTTCACAAGGCGGAGATAGCTTGTGCATGTCAGATTGATCCTGGATGAGCCGGAGCACCAAATCACCTTCCTGAAAGGTTCTGCTCTTGACCCGGCGCCTGTGATAACGGCGCAGGTCTTGCTGGTAAATCGCAGAGCGAGCTATTGTCAAGTCTCGCTCCTCATCCATCAAGTCAAGTGCCTCCTGACGAGCCTTTTCATTGTCCGCCTCAACATAAGCCGCCACACGGGGTGAGTCGTGTCGGATGTCACTTGGTAGAACTGCCTCCTCTCCATAGACCATGAAAAAAGGTGTGCAACCCGTAGATCTATTAGGCGTAGTGTTGATGCTCCATAATACAGAGGGTAACTCTTCCACCCAGCAACCCGGAGTCCATTTTAAGAGGACAAAGAGCCGGGGCTTAATACCCTTCAGTATCTCGTGATTAGCTCTTTCTGCTTGACCATTGGATTGAGGGTGAGCAACAGCCGAAACATCAAGCCGGATATGTTCTCGTTGACAGAACTCTTCCATGGCTCCCTTGGAAAGATTAGTACCATTATCAGTTATAATGCTGTGTGGGAAACCAAAACGAAAGATCACCTTTTTCATGAACTGAACCGCTGTGGCCGCATCACACTTACTGACTGGCTCTGCCTCAACCCACTTTGTAAACTTATCCACTGCCACCAGGAGATGTGTCTTTTTATCCTTAGACCTTTTGAAGGGTCCAACCATGTCAAGCCCCCAGACTGCGAACGGCCAAGGTAATCGGGATCATCCTTAATTCCTTGAGCCGGCACATGAGCACGTCGTAAGAACTTCTGACAACCGTCACATTTACTGACCAGATCCACCGCATCAGCATGAGCCGTGAGCCAGTAGAAACCATGATGGAAAGCCTTGGCCACAATAGATTTTGAGCTGGCATGATAACCACAATCTCCTTCATGAATCTCATGAAGCATCTCTTGTCCTTCTGCAGGCGACACACAGCCTTGAAACGCCCCTGTTACACTACAATGATGCAATTCACCATTAACAATCGTCATGGATTTGGATCGTCTGACAATTTGTCTTGCCAAAGTTGCATCCTCCGGTAACTCTCCTCGTGTCCTGTAGGCCAAATATGGCACTGTCCAATCCGGGATAACATGAAGAGCTGCCACCAGCTGGGCCTTCGGGTCTAGCACTGCTAGTTCTTCCTCGGCAGGCACCTTGACAGAAGGGTTATGCAAAACATCAAGAAAGGTGTTAGGTGGCACCGGCTTACATTGAGATCCCAGTCGGCTTAAAGCATCAGCCGCCTCATTCTTCCTTCGATCAATGTGCTCCACTTGATAACCTTTGAAATGTCTAGCCACAGCATCTACTTCATGTCGATAAGCCGCCATGAGAGGATCCTTGGAATCCCACTTGCCTGACACCTGTTGAGCCACGAGATCTGAGTCGCCTAGACACCTTACCCGGCTTAAGTTCATCTCCTTGGCCATCCAGACACCATGGAGTAAAGCCTCGTACTCAACTGCATTATTAGTACATGGGAACATAAGCCAGAGTACATAACGAAATTTGTCACCTCAAGGGGAAGTTAAAACAATTCCAGCCCCCGAGCCTTCTAGCTGCCTGGACCCATCAAAGTGAATAGTCCAGTATGTATTATCCGGCTTCTCCTCAGGTGCCTGCAACTCTGTCCAATCATTGATAAAGTCCACCAAGGCTTGAGATTTGATAGCAGTACGGGGCATATACTTCAAACCATAGGGCCCACGCTCAATAGCCCACTTAGCGATTCGTCCTGTGGCCTCCCTGTTCTGAATGATGTGTCCCAAAGGGGCTGAACTTACCACCGTTATAGGATGACTTTGGAAGTACTGCTTCAGCTTCCGGTTTGCCATGAACACACCATAAACAAGTTTCTGCCAATGTGGATATCTTTGTTTAGACTCAATGAGCACCTCACTGATGTAGTAAACCGGCCGTTGAACCAGGTGCTCCTTGCCTGCCTCCTTACGTTCCACCACGATGGCAACACTGACGGCCCGCGAGTTAGCAGCCACATATAACAACAGTGGCTCTTTATCAATGGGAGCCACAAGAACCGGTGGCTTAGTCAACTGTCTTTTTAAATCTTCAAAGGCAGTGTTAGCAGCATCACTCCAGACAAAGGTGTCTGTTTTCTTCATCATCTGATATAACGGTAAAGCCTTCTCCCCTAACCGGCTTATGAACCGGCTTAAAGCGGCAACATGACCCGCCAGGCGCTGAACATCATTGATAGACGCCGGTTTAGCCAGAGAGGTAATCGCCTTGATCTTCTCCGGATTAGCTTCAATGCCTATGTTCGACACCAGAAAACCCAAGAGCTTTCTCGCAGGTACACCAAATACACACTTGGCCGGGTTAAGCATCATCTTGTAACCCGGAGATTATCAAAGGTCTCTTTTAGGTCAGATATCAAGGTTTCCTTTTCTCTGGACTTTACCACAATGTCATCTACGTAAGCATGAACATTACGCCCAATTTGATCGTGCAAACAATTCTGCACACACCGCTGGTAAGTCGCTTGGGCACTTTTGAGTCCAAATGGCATAGATACATAACAGAAGGGTCCAAACGGAGTGATGAAAGCTGTGTTCTCCTGGTCCTTAACTGCCATCTTGATCTGATGATAGCCAGAGTAAGCATCCAAGAAGCTCAAACGTTCACAACCCGCCATAGCATCAATGATTTGATCAATACGGGGGAGAGCAAAGGGATCAGCCGGACAAGCCTTGTTTAAGTCCGTGTAATCCACACACATCCGCCAAGTACCATTCTTCGTGAGCACTAATCCGGGTGAAAAACTTCAATGATATACCTGGCCGCTAAGAGTCGGGTGACCTCTTCCCCAATAGCTTTCCATCTCTCTTCGTTGAACCGTCGGAGAAACTGCCTGACCGGCTTATACTTTGGATCAATATCGAGAGTGTGCTCAGCGAGTTCCCTCGGTACACCCGACATGTCAGAAGGTTTCCATAAAAAGATGTCCCGGTTCTCACGGATGAACTCGATGAGCGCGCTTTCCTATTTAGGATCCAAATTGGCACTAATACTGAACTGCTTAGAGGCATCTCCCAGGGTAAAGTCAACAAGCTTTGTCTCAGCGGCCGATTTAAATTTCAACGCCGGGTCATGCTCAGTAGTTGGTTTCTTGAGGGAGGTCATATCCACTGGGTCAACATTGTCCTGATAAAATTTGAGCTCCTCTGCGGCACAGGCAGACTCAGCGTAAGCCGCGTCGCCTTCATCACATTCCAAAGCCACCTTTCGACTCCCATGCACAGTGATGGTGCCCTTATAACCCAGCATCTTGAGCTGTAAGTAAACGTAAGACGGCCGTGCCATGAATTTAGCATAAGTCGGTCGCCCAAACAGAGTGTGATATGGACTCCTGATTTTAACCACTTCAAACATCAATTTCTCAGCCCTGGAATTATACCCATCTCCAAAAGCCACCTCCAATTCAATCTTGCCGACCGGGTAAGCCGACTTGCCGGGACCCACCCCATGGAATACATTGTTGGATGTTCTCAAATTCTTCTCAGTCAACCCCATGCGCTGAAAAGTCTCGTAATAGAGGATATTGATGCTGCTACCTCCGTCCATGAGTACCTTAGTGAATTTATATCCACCAACCTGGGGTGCTACCACCAAGGCTAACTGACCCGGATTATCAACTTGTGGAGGGTGATCCTCTCTGCTCCATATAATGGGTTGCTTTGGCCATCTCAAATAACGAGGGATTGTCGGTTCAACAGAATTTACGGCCCTCTTATGAACCTTCTGGTCACATTTGCATAAGATAGTGGTAAACACATGGTACTGGCCACCACTCAACTGTTTTGGATGGCTTTGATAACCCGACTACTGCTGCTGTTGCCCTCCCTGACCAGACTGATGTTGATTATTTCCACCTGGAGGTCCCTGAAAACCGGAGTTTGAGCCGCCACCCGGGCCAAGAAAACCGCCAGCCCCTGAACCGCCGCCAGATCCATGACTGCCATCAAAGGTATTGGAATATTTAAACGCCTTCATGATCGCGCAATCTTTCCACAGGTGTGTAGCGGGATGCTCCCGTGTGCCGTGTTTCGGGAAGGGCTCATTGAGTAGCTGTTCAAGAGATGGGCCTGACCCGCCGGATCGAGGCCACTTACCCTTACGTCTCTGATTGTTACCCTCTGCATAAGCGTTGGCCACAAACTCCGGGTTACCGTCCGCCTTACGCTTATTACCGCTTTGATTCACCGGGTTGTGTTGTTGACCTTTTCCATTGCCGTTCCTTTTTCCCTTCCCTGTCTTCTCATCGTCCGACGCGGGATCCTTGGTACTATCAGAATCGACGTATTTGACTAAAGCCGCCATTAGCATACCCATATCCTTGCAGTCACGTTTAAGGCGCCCCAGTTTCTGCCTTAGCGGCTCAAAGCTGCAATTCTTCTCCAACATAAGGACTGCAGAGCCGGCATCCATCTTATCAGATGAATGAATTATCTCCTTAACCCGACGTACCCAATGGGTGGTGGATTCACCCTCCCCCTGCTTACAATTCGTCAAGTCCACGATCGACATAGATTGCTTACAGGTGTCCTTGAAGTTCTAGATGAAACGGGCTTTCAACTCTTCCCACGAACCAATGGAATTGGGTGGCAAACCTTTTAACCAAGACCGGGCTGTTCCATCTAACATCATGGTGAAATATTTAGCCATTGCCGCGTCACTGACTTCCAACAGCTCCATGGCCATCTCATAGCTCTCAGTCCATGCTCCAGGCTGTAAGTCGGCCGTATAATTTGGCACCTTTCGAGGTCCCTTGAAGTCCTTGGGCAGGCGCACGTTGCGCAAAGCCGGTACCAAATAAGGAACACCACCGGTCCTAGTGGCTACTCCCATCTCAACAGAAGTCGTTGGATACTTTGGAATATCCTGATGAGCCGCCTGTTGAGCCGCCACCTGAGCCGCCCACTCGTTCTCCTGACGTACTCGGTCTTGCACCGGGTTATAGCCACCATGTTGGTCTCGGCGTTGGGCTTTTCTTGTCAAAGCTTCGGACTCCATGTGCCTGCTGTAACTCGGGCTCCGGTTCTGACGAGGCGGTGCTAACCAAGGCGGAGGAGTTGAATGGATCCTGTCTCTACTATAAGAATAGGTCTCTTGCTGAGCCAGGGCCGTCTGGAGAAGCTCTCTGACCCTCCGGGTCTCCACCGCTGTCGGGCCATCACCGTCCACGGGCAGAGCCGCCAAGCGCGCCGAAGCCGCGATTAAGTTCTCCATGGGATTGGAAAAGTGACCCTCCGGTATCGGCACATAACGCGGTGGTGCCATGCTCACATGAGGAGGCGGCATCTCTCGACGCTGAGCCGGTCCTCCTGCTCCGGCTGTCATGAACTGATTGGCATCTGGCGTGTTACTTGGGCCGGCTCCGGGTGTAGCAAAAAGAACCCGAGGGTCGTAATTTGGAGGTAAACGGGATTGGGTCTTCTGGTGTCTCCTCCTCATTATCTCATTGGACGTGTTTAAGCTCCTCGTGAACTGGTAAGCCTCTGACTGCAACCGCTGTGCCCGGGCGTCGAGAGCCGCCCACTCCGTAGCTAGTCTAGTATCCTCAGCTGCCAAGGCCTCCTTGGCCTCAGCTATCTCCTCACGTACCCGTGCGACCTCCGCGTCATGCTCATCTTTGTTCGCAGGGATAACCGTGGCGGTTACCAGGGCCGTAAGCTTATCCATGAGATCTATCAGCACTTGAGTCGGCGGGCGCACAGGGCCTCCTGCCCCGGCCGCTCCTATCCTGGACGTAATCGCAGAAGCGGCTGTAGAGTTTTGGCCAGGTTGAATCCCAGCCATGAAGACTCCTGCCCAATTTGGCGACTCACAGGGGTCCGGAATACTGACGCCATCAGAACAGCCCCCGAGCACGCTATCTTGTACTTGATACAACAAATCTGTTGAACCGGCGGACGAATCACCGTGAGAGAGGACGGCCGTCTCACAACCATCTTCAGGTCCTTCAGAAAGCTCTTCTCCGTGGACGCTGCCCACAAAGACACGCTTCATGCCGGGTTGAGCTCGGGCGGGTTTAGCACGCTCAGCCGTCTCGACGAGGTCTGTGCACTTGTCCGGCTCAGGTCCCGGCTCACCAATCCGGCCGATGAAGACGTGGATCCCTACGAAGGGGACCCGGTACCCATACTCGATTGAGCCGGCGTCAGGGCCCCAGCCTTCATCATCGATGTAGATCTTGCCGCGATGACTCTTGGTCATCCGGTCCACTACGTATCCCTTGAGCCCTTCGAATTTGCCTTTCAAGAACTCAAATCCACCGTGCGCTGGCCCCACGGTGGGCGCCAACTGTCGTGGAATTGTCACATCAGATGTCCTCGTGAAAGGACTTAGTTGTGGAGCCATCGCAACTAGGAAGCTTGAAGGGGTTAATCGGGACAAGGGACACGAGAGGGTTTTATACTAGTTCGGCCCCTTATGGTGAAGGTAAGGCCTACGTCTAGTTGGGTTTGGTATTGATGTTTCGATGACCAGGGAGCGAGATACGCTATGCCTGGCTCTCAATGAGTTGTTTCTTGCCCTAAGCCACCAGCAGGTCGTCCCCTTATATACACGGGTTGACGCCTTGCGGCTTACAGAGTCCCGGCCGGCTTATAAACAGTGTCCGGCTCGATGACTAGTTAAGTCTACCTTATGATACAAGTCATATTACTGTGGCGGTTTACTACAACGGGCCTTAAGTCGCCTATGGGCCTTAAGCCCTCTATGAACCGCCATCTTCATGCTTTGGTCTTGGGCTTCTTTCTGGTGAGTCTTATTTGCGTAACCCGGCCCCTCCCGGGCGGCTTACACAAATAGTTATATCCCCAACATATTTCCTTGTTCATGATAATCGTTTATTATCCATGCTATAATTGTATTGATAGGAAACCCAGATACATGTGTGCGTACATAGACAACACCATGTCCCTAGTAAGCCTCTAGTTGACTAGCTCGTTGATCAATAGATGGTTACGGTTTCCTGATCATGGACATTGGATGTCGTTGATAACGGGATCACATCATTGGGAGAATGATGTGATGGACAAGACCCAATCCTAAGCCTAGCACAAAGATCGTGTAGTTCGTATGCTAAAGCTTTTCTAATGTCAAGTATCATTTCCTTAGACCATGAGATTGTGCAACTCCCGGATACCGTAGGAATGCTTTGGGTGTACCAAGTGTCACAACGTAACTGGGTGGCTATAAAGGTGCACTACGGGTATCTCCGAAAGTGTCTGTTGGGTTGGCACGAATCGAGACTGGGATTTGTCACTCCGTGTGACAGAGAGGTATCTCTGGGCCCACTCGGTAGGACATCATCATAATGTGCACAATGTGACCAAGGGGTTGATCACGGGATGATGTGTTACGGAACGAGTAAAGAGACTTGCCGGTAACGAGATTGAACAAGGTATCGGGATACCGACGATCGAATCTCGGGCAAGTACAATACCGCTAGACAAAGGGAATTGTATACGGGATTGATTGAATCCTCGACATCGTGGTTCATCCGATGAGATCATCGTGGAACATGTGGGAGCCAACATGGGTATCCAGATCCCGCTGTTGGTTATTGGCCAAAGAGTTGTCTCGGTCATGTCTGCATGGTTCCCGAATCCGTAGGGTCTACACACTTAAGGTTCGATGACGCTAGGGTTATAGGGAATAGATATAGGTGGTTACCGAATGTTTTTCGGAGTCCCAGATGAGATCCCGGACGTCACGAGGAGTTCTGGAATGGTACGGAGGTAAAGATTTATATATGGGAAGTCCTGTTTTGGTCACCGAAAAAGTTTCGGGTGATATCGGTAACGTACCGGGACCACCGGGAGGGTCCCGGGGGTCCACCAGGTGGGGCCACTCACCCTAGAGGGCTGCATGGGCCAAGTCTGGGAGGGGACAAGCCTCAGGTGGGCTGGTGCGCCCCCCACCAGGGCCCAAGGCGCCTAGGGTTTGGAAAGAGGGTGCCTCCACCTTGCTTGGGGGGCAAGTTTCCCCCTCCCCCCCCCCCTTGGCCGCCACCCTAGATGGGTTTTGGGGCTGCCGCACCCCTTGGGGTGGGAACCCTAGGGGGGGCGCAGCCCCCTCCCTCTCCCCTATATATACTTGAGGTTTTGGGGCTGCCATACACATGAGTTTTGACCTCTCCCTGGTGCAGCCCTACCTCTCTCCCTCCTCATCTCTCGTAGTGCTTGACGAAGCCCTGCTGGAATACCATGCTCCTCCACCACCACCTCGCTGTTGTGCTGCTGCTGGACGGAGTCTTCCCCAACCTCTCCCTCTCTCCTTGCTGGATCAAGGTGTGGGAGACGTCACCGGGTTGTACGTGTGTTGAACACGGAGGTGCCGTCCGTTCGGCACTAGGATCTGTGGTGATTTGGATTACGACGAGTACAACTCCTTCAACCCCGTTCTCTTGAACGCTTCCGCTTAGCGATCTACAAGGGTATGTAGATGCACTCCCCTCTCTCTCGTTGCTAGTCTCTCCATAGATAGATCTTGGTGACTCGTCGAATTTTTTTGAATTTCTGCTAAGTTCCCCAACAGTGGCATCATGAGCTAGGTCTATTGCGTAGTTTCTATGCACGAGTAGAACACAAGTTGTTGTGGGCATTGATTTTGTTCAATATGCTTACCGTTACTAGTCCAATCTTGTTTCGACGGTATTGTGGGATGAAGCGGCCCGGACCGACCTTACACGTACACTTACGTGAGACAGGTTCCACCGACTGACATGCACGTGCTGCATAAGGTGGCTAGCGGGTGCCAGTCTCTCCCACTTTAGTCGGATCGGATTCGATGAAAAGGGTCCTTATGAAGGGTAAATAGCAATTGGTATATCCCGTTGAGGTTTTTGCGTAGGTAAGAAACGTTCTTGCTAGAAACCCATAGCAGCCACGTAAAACATGTAAACAACAATTAGAGTATGTCTAACTTGTTTTTGCAGGGTATGCTATGTGATGTGATATGGCCAAAAGAATGTGATGAATGATATGTGATGTATGAGATTGATCATGATCTTGTAATAGGAATCACGACTTGCATGTCGATGAGTATGACAACCGGCAGGAGCCATAGGAGTTGTCTTGATTTATTGTATGACCTGCATGTCATTGAACAACGCCATGTAATTACTTTACTTTATTGCTAAGCCGTTAGCCATAGTAGTAGAAGTAATAGTTGGTGAGACAACTTCATGGAGACACGATGATGGAGATCATGATGATGGAGATCATGGTGTCATGCCGGTGACGATGATGATCATGGAGCCCCGAAGATGGAGATCAAAAGGAGCAAAATGATATTGGCCATATCATGTCACTATTTGATTGCATGTGATGTTTATCATGTTTATGCATCTTATTTGCTTAGAACGACGGTAGTAAATAAGATGATCCCTCATAATAATTTCAAGAAAGTGTTCCCCCTAACTGTGCACCTTGCGAAAGTTCGTTGTTTCGAAGCACCACATGATGATCGGGTGTGATAGATTCTAACGTTCACATACAACGGGTGTAAGCCAGATTTACACACGCGAAACACTTAGGTTGACTTGACGAGCCTAGCATGTACAGACATGGCATCGGAACACAAGAGACCGAAAGGTCGAGCATGAGTCGTATAGTAGATACGAGCAACATGAAGATGTTCACCAATGATGACTAGTCCGTCTCACGTGATGATCGGCCACGGCCTAGTTGACTCGGATCATGTAATCACTTAGATGACTAGAGGGATGTCTATCTGAGTGGGAGTTCATTAGATGAACTTAATTATCCTGAACATAGTCAAAAGCCCTTTACAAATTATGTCATGGCTCGCGCTTTAGTTCTACCGTTTTAGATATGTTCCTAGAGAAAATATAGTTGAAAGTTGACAGTAGCAATTATGCGGACAATAGAAGGCTTATGTCCTCAATGCACCGCTCGGTGTGCTGGACCTCGAATGTGGTTTGTGGATGTTGCGAACATCTGACATACACGTTTTGATGACTACATGATAGTTCGGTAATGTTAAATGGTTTAGAATTGAGGCACCGAAGACATTTTTGAAATGTCGCAGAACATATGAGATGTTCCAAGAGCTGAAATTGGGATTTCAGGCTCGTGCCCACGTCAAGAGGTATGAGACCTCCGACGAGTTTTCTAGCCTACAAACTAAAGGAGAAGATCTCAATCGTTGAGCTTGTACTCAGATTGTCTGGGTACAACAATCACTTGAATCGAGTGGGAGTTAATCTTCCAAATGAGATAGTGATGTTTCTCCAAAGACATTGCCACCAAGCTACTAGAGCTTCGTGATGAACTATAACATAACAGGGATAGATATGATGATCCTTGAGCTATTCGCAATGTTCGACACCGCGAATGTAGAAATCAAGAAGGAACATCAATTGTTGATGGTTAGTGAAACCACTAGTTTCAAGAAGGGCAAGGGCAAGAAGGGGTACTTCATGAAACGGCAAATCAGCTGCTGCTCCAGTGAAGAAACCCAGGGTTGAACCCAAATCTGTAATGAGGGAACAGACACTGAAGCAGAACTACCCTAGATACTTGGTAGATGAGAAGGCAGGCAAGGTTGACAGAAGTATATTGGATATACATTGAATCAAATGTGTACTTTACTAGTACTCCTAGTAGCACCAGGGTATTGAGATACCGGTTCGATTGCTAAGTGTTAGTAACTCGAAGTAAAAGGCTACGGAATAAACGGAGACTAGCTAAAGGTGAGATAATGATGTGTGTTGGAAGTGTTTCCAAGGTTGATGTGATCAAACATCGCACGCTCCCTCTACCATCAGGATTGGTATTAAACCTAAATAATTGTCATTTGGTGTTTGCGTTGAGCATAGACATGATTGGATTATGTCTATCGCAATATGGTTATTCATTTAAGAAGAATAATGGCTACTCTGTTTATTTGAATAATACCTTCAATGATCTTGCACCTAATAGAATGGTTTATTGAATCTCGATCGTAGTGATACACATTTTCATGCCAAAAGATATAAGATAGTAATGATAGTACCACTTACTTGTGGCACTGCCATGTAAGTCATATTGGTATAAAATGCATGAAGAAGCTCCATGCTGATGGATCTTTGGACTCACTCATTTTTGAAAAGTTTGAGACATGCGAACCATGTCTATTGGTGTATACGCATGAAGAAACTCCATGCAGATGGATCGTTTGGACTCACTTGATTTTGAATCACTTGAGATATGTAAATCATACCACATGGGCGAGATGACTGAAAAGCCTCGTTTTTAGTAAGATGGAACAAGATAGCAACTTGTTGGAAGTAACACATTTTTCATGTGTGCAGTCCAATGAGTGCTGAGGCATGCAGTGAATATCGATATGTTCTTACTTCACAGATGATTTGAGTAGATGTTGAGTATATTTACTTGATGAAACGCAAGTCTGAATTATTGAATGGTTCAAGTAATTTCAGAGTGAAGTTGAAGATCATCGTGACAAGAGGATAAAATGTCTATGATATGATCATAGAGATGAGTATCTGAGTTACGATATTTGGCACGCAATTAAGAAATTGTGGAAATTGTTTCACAATTAATACCGCCTGGAACACCATAGTGTGATGGTGTGTCCGAACATCATAGTTGCACCCTATTGGATATGGTGCGTACCATGATGTATCTTATCGAATTACCACTATCGTTCATGGGTTAGGCATTAGAGACAACCGCACTTACTTTAATACGGCACCACATAATTCCTTTGAGACGACACCGTTTGAACTATGGTTTGGAGAAACCTAAGTTGTCGTTTCTTAAAAGTTTGGGGCTGCGACGCTTATGTGAAGAAGTTTCAGGTTGATAAGCTCGAACCCAAAGCGGATAAAATGCATCTTCATAGGACACACAAAAACAGTTGGGTATACCTCCTATTTCAGATCCGGAAGCAAAAATGATTGTTTCTAGAAACGGGTCCTTTCTCGAGGAAAGGTTTCTCTCGAAAGAATTGAGTGGGAGGATGGTGGGGACTTGATGAGGTTGTTGAACCATCACTTCAACTAGTGTGTAGCAGGGCACTGGAAGTTGTTCCTGTGGCATCTACACCAATTGAAGTAGAAGCTTATGGTAGTGATCATGAAACTTTGGATCAAGTCACTACCAAACCTCGTAGGTCGACAAGAATGCGTACTGCTTCAGAGTGGTATGTAATCCTGTCTTGGAGGTCATGTTGCTAGACAACAATGAACCTATGAGCTATGAAGAAGTGATGGTGGGCCCAGATTCCGATGAATGGCTCGAGGCCATAAAATCTGAGAGAGGATCCATGTATGAGAACAAAGTGTGGACTTTGGAAGAACTGCTTGATGGTCGTAAGGCTGTTGGGTACAAATGGATTTTAAAAGGAAGACAGACAATGATGGTAAGTATTGCCATTAAGAATGCTCGACTTGTCGTTAAGATGTTTTCTGACAAGTTCAAGGAGTTGACTATGGTGAGGCTTTCTCACTCGTAGCGATGCAAAGAGTCCGTTGGAATTGAATTAGCAGTTACTGCATTATTTGTGAAGTCTTGCAGAAAGGATGTAAAAACATTGTTTCCTCGACGATATTCTTGAGGAAAGGTTGTATGTGATACAACCAGAAGGTTTTGTCAAATCCTGAAAGATGCTAACAAGTATGCAAAGCTCCAGCAATCCTTCTAAGGACTAGAGTAAGCATCTCGGAGTTGGAATGTACGTTTTGATGAGATGATCAAAGATTTTTGGGTTTATACAAAGTTTATGAGAAACTTGTATTTCCAAAGAAGTGAGTGGGAGCACTATAGAATTTCTGATGAGTATATGTTGTTGACATATTGTTGATCAGAAATGATGTAGAATTTCTGGAAAGCATATAGGGTTATTTGAAAAGTGTTTTTTAATAGAAAACCTGGATTAAGCTGCTTGATCATTGAGCATCAAGATCTATGAGGATAGATTAAAAAACGCTAAATGGTACTTTCAAATGAGCGCATACCTTGACATGATCTTGAAGGTGTTCAAGATGGATCAGTCAAAGAAGGAGTTCTTGCCTGAGTTGTAAGGTATGAAGTTAAGAGTTAAAGCTCGACCACGGCAGAAGAAAGAGAAAGGACAAATTTCGCCCCCTATGCCTTAGCCATAGGCTCTATACAGTATGTCATGCTTTGTACCGCCCCTGATATGTGCCTTGCCACGTGTCTGGCATGGGGGTACAAGAGTGATCGAGGAATGGATCATTGGACAGCGGTCAAAATTGTCCTTGGAGTAAATAGGGACATGTTTCTCAATTATGGAGGTGATAAAGAGTTCGGCGTAAAGGGTTACGTCGATGCAAGCTTTAACACCTATCTGAATGACTCTGAGTAGCAAACCGGATACGTATAGTGGAGCAACCATTTGGAATAGCTCCAAGTGGAGCGTGGAAGCAGCATTTACAATATGACCTAGAGATTTGTGAAGTACATATGGATCTGAATGTTGCAGACCCATTGACTAATACCTCTCTCACAAGTAAAACATGATCAAACCCCAGAACTCATTGAGTATTAATCACATGATGATGTGAACTAGTTTAGTGACACTAGTAAAATCTTTGGATGTTGGTCACATGGCGATGTGACATGTGAGTGTTAATCACATGGCGATGTAAACTAGATTATTGACTCTAGTGCAAGTGGGAGACTGTTGGAAATATGCCCTAGAGGCAATAATAAATTAGTTATTATTATATTTCCTTGTTCATGACAATCGTTTATTATCCATGCTATAATTGTATTGATAGGAAACTCAGATACATGTGTGGGTACATAGACAACACCATGTCCCTAGTAAGCCTCTAGTTGACTAGCTCGTTGATCAATAGATGGTTACGGTTTCCTGATCATGGACATTGGATGTCGTTGATAACGGGATCACATCATTAGGAGAATGATGTGATGGACAAGACCCAATCCTAAGCCTAGCACAAAGATCGTGTAGTTCGTATGCTAAAGCTTTTCTAATGTCAAGTATCATTTCCTTAGACCATGATATTGTGCAACTCCCGGATACCGTAGGAATGCTTTGGGTGTACCAAACGTCACAACGTAACTGGGTGGCTATAAAGGTGCACTACGGGTATCTCCAAAAGTGTCTGTTGGGTTGGCACGAATCGAGACTGGGATTTGTCACTCCATGTGACGGAGAGGTATCTCTGGGCCCACTCGGTAGGACATCATCATAATGTGCACAATGTGACCAAGGGGTTGATCACGGGATGATATGTTACGGAATGAGTAAAGAGACTTGCCGGTAACGAGATTGAACAAGGTATCGGGATACCGACGATCGAATCTTGGGCAAGTACAATACCGCTAGACAAAGGGAATTGTATACGGGGTTGATTGAATCCTCGACATCGTGGTTCATCCGATGAGATCATCATGGAACATGTGGGAGCCAACATGGGTATCCATATCCCGCTGTTGGTTATTGGCCGGAGAGTTGTCTCGGTCATGTCTGCATGGTTCCCGAACGCGTAGGGTCTACACACTTAAGGTTTGATGACGCTAGGGTTATAGGGAATAGATATACGTGGTTACCGAATGTTGTTCGGAGTCCCGGATGAGATCCCGGACGTCACGAGGAGTTCCGGAATGGTCCGGAGGTAAAGATTTATATATGGGAAGTCCTATTTGGGTCACAGGAAAAGTTTCGAGTGATAACGGTAACGTACCGGGACCACCGAGAGGGTCCCGGGGGTCCACCAGGTGGGGCCACTGACCCCAGAGGGCTGCATGGCCTAAGTGTGGGAGGGGACCAGCCCCACGTGGGCTGGTGCGCCCCCCCCCCCCCCGCCAGGTCCCAAGGCGCCTAGGGTTTGGGAAGGGGGCGCCTCCACCTTGCTTGGGGGGCAAGTTTCCGCCTCTCCCCCCCTTGGCCGCCACCCTAGATGGGTTTTGGGGCTGCCGCACCCCTTGGGGTGGGAACCATAGGAGGGGCGCAGCCCCTTCCCTCTCCCCTATATATACTTGAGGTTTTGGGGCTGCCATACACATGAGTTTTGACCTCTCCCTGGCGCAGCCCTACCTCTCTCCCTCCTCATCTCTCGTAGTGCTTGGCGAAGCCCTGCTGGAATACCACGCTCCTCTACCACCACCACGCCGTTGTGCTGCTGCTGGACGGAGTCTTCCCCAACCTCTCCCTCTCTCCTTGCTGGATCAAGGCATGGGAGACGTCACCGGGTTGTACGTGTGTTGAACGCGGAGGTGCCGTCCGTTCGGCACTAGGATCTCCGGTGATTTGGATCACGACGAGTACGACTCCTTCAACCCCGTTCTCTTGAACGCTTCCGGTTAGCGATCTGCGAGGGTATGTAGATGCACTCCCCTCTCTCTCTTGCTAGTCTCTCCATAGATAGATCTTGGTGACTCGTAGGAATTTTTTGAATTTCTGCTACGTTCCCCAACACACTTACGTCGTAGCCCTCTAATCAGCACCGAGTGAAGTCTTCCAGACTCCAGTTCCACCTTCAACATGACTCCATGGTAGATGATCAGTCCACCCAAGCGCCTCATCGACTTCAAGCTCCGTGTATACACCACCTTGAATCAATCCCGCGCCATAGTCTTGTCGAAGCCACACAAGCCCTCGGGCCTGCGGCACGTGTTTCCACGCCCAGAAGTCGGTCACCATCAGCATCACGCTCCTATGTCGCTGTCGCCGATCCCACCACCGTCTTCTGTTCCAACCGACTCACGTCGATCCCTTCAGACTGCACAGTCCGACCCAGCCGAACTCGTTCGACTGCAACGAGACGCTCAAGGCTCCCAAATCATCTTCCGTGAATCTCCATTCATAACATGATAATTCCATCTTAGCTGACATGACTTCACACAACACGCTCAAGCATCCATGTTGTGCCAACAAATCTTTTTCACCTTTGTCTGCCATAACCCAAGGTTTCCAGTTTCATGAACTTCTCCACCTCAAACCTGGTACCCGTTGACGCCATGATCCTTTGTACAGCTGACCCTGTGAAAAATAACCGAGCAGTCTTCCAGTGATCCCCAAATATAAGAAGAGAACCTCTGTCTACTACTAGCAATCTAGCTAGTTGGTCTTCACGTGAAGTGCTCCCTTGGCTCAACTTCCGATGCTAGCGCTGCCTTTGCCAAAGCCCTGATGGATGTACCAATGGATTTTTCCTTCGCTTGATTTGATCCGCCTATCTGTGTCACGTCAGGACTTGGTCCTGTTTTTGTCTTCAAACAAATCTCACGTCTCTGCTTTTTCCTGCGTGCACTCGTCCACAGCTTCCTGCACGCATGCCATGCACGCCGGCCTCACCAGCCGTCCCAGCCGCGTGCGCGGTGGCCTATTCCGTCGCTCGCTTTGCATCCTGCGCAGCCACACCGGCCATCTTGGGCCGCCTTAGCCACACGCCTGCAGGCCCCTCCTGGGCCTTAGCGTGCCATGCACAAGCCAGCCCCGCCTGGCAACTTGCCGATGCCACTCGTCGCCACAGGATTCCTGCCACTGCACGGCTGATCCGCGTGTACCACGCGCCGACGGATTCGATCGAACCGATCTCGCCGAGTCCTCTCGAACATGCCGCCGCCGCTTCAATCGACTGAACCGATCTAGCCGCCCGCTGATGCAACTCACCAATGCATGCTGCCTGATGCTTATCCTAGTCTCGTCGACAGCGCACTCAACGACCACCGCGGAACATCTTCCGCACATCGTCTTCGTACCGAAACTTGACGACGATCCATCCTCTAGATCAATGATCCATCACCTCTTCTAAACCTTGCTCATGATACCACTTGTTAGAATAAATTCGAGGCACTCCATCGATCATCCGAGGACCAAGCAATCACACGAGCAAAACACCAAGATTTGTTAACGAGGTTCAGCGATATGGCTACATCCCCGGGGCTTGACTATGGGCGCTCCTCCCCATGACATCGCTACAATACCGCACCCGGTCACCCTGGACACCGGCACATGCCGCTGGCTTCCCCTGCGTTCCGGTGCTATTATGTTGGCATAGGTTACATCGTGTGTCTACTCTCGCTATATAAGAGAGGCCTAGGATACAAGTGTCCTATTAGGACACGACTCCATATCCTATCTAAACACAATATTACTCAGAGTCCAACTGTAACCTATCTTGTACACAATATTTGACACAACTCTAACACTTAGGGAAGTAAAATTCTGTTTTTACCAAAAAATTCCAATTATAGTTTACATACTCCCTCTGTTTTTGTATACAAGGCCACAACCTCGAATTACAGGTATCAATGTAAAATTTAATGCCTACTTTACAAATCAACTTTTCTTCTTGTTTACTGGGATCATTAATACTCCGCATGCATGCAAAGAAACTGAGTGGAGGAAGTAGCTGATTGTCATTATGACTGCAGCATGCAAGTATTAAACAGATTGTTAGTATGAGAAAATATCATTAACTTTGCCTCGATTACTGTTGGTGGCCTTGTATAGATGCAAAATGTATATCCCATAGTGGCCTTGTATATAAAAATGGAGGGAGTAGTACTTTTCAACAACATATTTTAAACATAATATTTAAGGTTCATACAATTCATGAATATAACAAATTCATAGTTTACAAACTAAAATTTTCAAATTCAAACACGCCGAAGGGTTCAAATGAAGTAAACAACATGATGAAAGCACAACTAAGAAGTGCTATGGAGATGCCAATGATGATGGGTATGAACTACTCAGTTTTTGTATCCTATTTGCATCATGCATTGGCTCGACGGGATTCCCATTGGTGTTGTAATGATAGTTCTTAGGCATGCCTCTCTCATCTTCAATGATCATGTTATGCAGGATGATGCAACATGTCATCATTTTCCATAGAACCTTGGGGTTCCAATACTCGGCAGGGCCACGAACGATGGCAAAGCGCTTCTAAAGCACACCAAATGCTCTCTCCACATCCTTCCTAGTCGAAATGTGGCCCATGGAGTATAGATGTCATCAACAAGGTAGTGGTCCATCGTATACTCAGGTCATTGGCCATATAGTTGCAAGGAGGAGCCTCTCCGACAACAAGCCTAGCAAACAGTGGTGATCTCGACAACACATTCAAGTCATTGTGAGAGTCGGGCAATCCAAAGAATGAATGTCAAATCCAAAGATCCTCCGATGCAACAACCTCAAGAATGATTAATTGTTGGATGATTACAGTGGCCTTTGTACCGACCTTTGCACCCTGCAGGACAGCATCCTAGGCCATCCTCTGGCTTCATTCGATGCCAATAGCCTCTCGGACTCTTCCTCCTGTTGGGTACGCCCTCAAGTAGTCCGGCCAAAGATATCAATCACGGTCCTTATGTATCTTCGAACGGCCTCCAAGATTGTATCTTCTCCAATGCGGGCATAGTCATCAATGGCATTGGCCGAACAACCATAGCCAGAACTCAAATAGCGGCAATATACTTCATCAAATGGCTCGCACGTATCTCTTTGCATGCATTCCTCCCAAGCTTGAACCAATCATCATGCTTCTCTCACGGCTTTCGTAATGGTGAGAAAAATACGTGTATGCATCCAAAATCGGTGATGAAAATACTTCTCCAGATAGGTTGGATTAGGATCAAAATAATCTCTCATAACCTTGGCATGGCAATTAGCAAAAAAATCCACCGTTTTACGTCCTGCTCATGATTGGCGTACACAACGTCCTGAAGTTCCTAGTCTTCTAGAGCCCAAATACACCTAGCCATGTTGCACTCGAGCAACGAGTGCCATGAGTCATCCGATCCGCAAAGGCCACAAGCACTATGTAATGACATTTTATGATGTTGTAGCTGGTCTACAGTTGGTAATGATTGTTGAGTCAGTCTCCATAAATATATTTTTACCTTTGTTGGCACATTCACCTTCCACAACTTTGACCATGTCTTCATCTCTCCCTTGGAATTTGACGAATTTGTGCGCCCTTCTAGCCATGCTTCATGGATGTTTCATTGTGACTAGCATCCGATTAGCCGATCAGGCTGAAAAGTGGTCATTCTTCTTGTGAGTCCATGACCAAAAATCATCGATGTTCCTCATGCACAATGGTATTGATTGAATAACCTCAACATGTGTAGGCAGGAACGTCTGAGCTAAGCGCTCTCCATCCCATTCAACATTAGCCATGGTGAGCTCAGAAACCATATGTGGTGGATTTGCGGCTAGACTCACAATAGGTGCATGTTCTAGTCTCGTGGGAGCCAATTTTGTTGCCACACAAGCGTGGACTGCCCGTTTCCCAATAAGCCAGATAAGGCCTTGAGACATAGTATGTCTTCCGTCAAGGATGGATCGTTCAGTTGCCAAGAAGCCACTCACAGGAACATATTTTGCTTTGCGATTCGCGCATCAAGGGACATTGATTCCATAAGGATCCACCATGCCTAACGAGCAATAATGCCAGGCTAAACAATTTGATGTCACAAAAAGCTAGACCACCACATTGCTTTGGTCTCATCATAATGCTCCAAGACACCCAACTTGCCTTTCTCTTCCCTTCTTTCAAGCCCCACCAGAACTTGCAGATTAGGCAATTAATATGCTCGCACAATCCACGAGGAAGCTTAAAGCATGGCATGGAGTAGATCGGGACTGCCTGAGCTATTGATTACTCCCTCCGTCCACGAATAAGTGTACTTCTAGCTTTTGTCCTAAGTCAAAGTTTTAAAACTTTGACCAACATTATAGGGAAAAGTACTCACATTTATGACACTAAATTAATATCACTAGATCTATTTTGAAATGTACATTTCTTAATATACCAATTTGATGTCATATATGTTATTACTCTTTTGTATATAGTTGGTCAAAATTTCAAAACTTTGACTTAAGACAAAAGCTAGAAGTACACTTATTCACGGATGGAGGGAGTATATGAGTACCTCCTTACCAACCACTAAGAACAAGAAAAATTCCATCCATCATTTAACTTTGTTCCAAACCCTCTCTTTGAAGAACATAAAATGCTTGTTGCCCATATCAGATGGCATACCCAAATATCTTTCTGACAAAGACTAGTTAGGAACATTTAGAGCATGTTGATTCTTCAAGGTATAATAGAACATTCTTTACTGAAGAAAACTGAGGATTTTGATAGATTTACCTTTGACTAGAAGCACTACAGTAAGATTGCAAAAGCGAAGACAACTAAATAGCTCCATCACAACTGGCCTTAATGAACAGCGGGATGTCATCCACAAAGAGCAAGTGGTTCGTCGGGGGTGCCGATGGGGCCACATTAATCCAAATGAGGTGATGACTCATTTTTATTTTGTAAGAGACCTGAAAGGTCCTCGGCCACTAATTGAGGGGTACCCCTTGTGGTAGCCCCTCAAGAGTCACTTGGTGTGCTCTCAGTCACCGGCTCACCGCCACATATCACGTGATGGGCACTCCCTCAATATTTTATTTTATTTATTTTCCTGTATGCGTTTTCGGTTTTAGGTTGGGCTTTTTTGGCTTTTGCCAGATTTTCTCCAGGTTTTGGACAAAAATGCGCAAAAAACGTATTTTTCTTCATTCACGAGAGGCACAAATTTACTTCCCCTCTAGGCATGAGTTTGCTTTCGTGAGAGGCACAGATTTGCTTCTCGTGGAGACACGGGCTTACTTCGCGAGAGGTTGTGACTGTCAGAAAGAGAGAAAAAACGAGTTTATTTTCTTCCACGACAAGCATAGATTTGCTTCTCATGGAGACACGGTTTTGCTTCTACGAGAGGCACATAAAAAAACACGTTTTTTTTCTTCCGCGAGAGGCATTGATTTACTTCTCGTGGAGGCACAGGTTTGCTTCCGCGAGTTGTGCCTCGCAGAAAGGAAAAAATGTGGGGTTTTCTTTTCTTCCCCGACAGGCACAGCTATGCCTATGGGGGAAAGGGGGAACTCGTCTTCCAGCTCTGCTTTTTTTACCGGGTTTTCTATGTTTTTTCATGACAAAAAAATTCATCAAAACCTATTAACACTAGTAGAAAGCCCATGCGTTGCTACGGGCTATAATTCATATAAATGATTCAAACAAATGAATTCATCTCCAAGATCGAAGCTCATTTCTACCTTATACGTCCGGGCGTGTTCGGACATCAAACGGGAACCGGTCGTGGTGATTGCCTGCTCACCGCTGGTGCTAACCGCTCGAGGTCGCCCCACCCGCTTACTACCCTTGAACTGGCCAAACAAGACATGCCTGCAGCTAGTTATGTAGGATATCCTCATACATGCCTGGAGACTAGCTTCAATTGGGCATTTGTTCTTTCGGCAAATTTTTGTGGTATAATCTTGAGTTGTGGACATGCTTTGTTACTATGCTAAAAGCAAGATCAATGTATATCAGCGAGATCTTTTGTAATTCTGTATAAACGTATGAAATTATGTGATTTGGAATCATTTTCTTCTGTCATTTGGTACAAGCTATGACATTGTTTCCTGAACTCTTGTTACCAGATAATAGATATATAGGTCAGTTGATGTTGATATGTGTTGTAAGGGAACAACAAACTCGAGTGTAGATGCATTGATCAAATATCAACATAACCAACAATGTGTTATAATTGTGTTGCTTGTCGACGGTGAGCTAGAGGTGTGTTGTTCCTCGAGCCAGAATGAGAGGGCAGGGTCCTTTTCAGCAGTACAGGCAGATGATGTTGTGCCCAAGATACTTGTTTGACCTTTCGGGGTTATGTAATCCCTAGTCGGGCTCCCCTTGAGCCATTCTCTAAAAAACTAGGAAGGATATAAAAAGAACCATATATTTTTTAGACTTGCATTATTCTTGTGCCTCGAGTGATGAATATGTTTCAGTGCAAAATGAATATTTTTCTACAATTGGTATATACTCTCTCAATTCCTTTATGTAAGGTATATTGCGGTGGCCAAGGAACATAATTATAGATTAGTTAGGACTAAATTTCCCTAGGAAATTTATTGGTTAGTGGCAAGTAAATCGGTTAGTTCAGGAAAGTAAGAGATATATGCAATCGAGAGAGAGATACTTTGCTTCTTTTACTACAAGGAGAGATACTTTCCTTTTTTCCATAGAGCTAAAAGGGAATTATGAGAAATTAGAAGAAATGCACCTTGCATTATAGAATTTTATCCAAAAACAAATACACCTTATATAAAGGAATGTGGGACTATAACTATACTATACTATTGTGTACAAAGAAAAGAAAGGGAACTGACAGGTAACATGCCATATGTATTAGTCTAATTGTGATGGCTGCTCAATCTATTTTCTCGCATACAATCTTTTAAATCATTTGGAGATCCAAAGAAGACAGATCCGGTATCATATCTATTCAAACTAAAAATCCAAGATCATATATGTCATATACCAAATTTCATTGCAGAGTGTAGATCCATCATAATAGTTAGTTATTCTGTTGAAATTAGAATGCATAAACAAGATTCGTCACAAAAAGCCTGAACAGAATATAAGACGCAACTGCACTATGATTTACTCATAACAGAGTTAAGAAAGCACAACTTAGTGCGAGGAACCATAGTTGGATCAATGTTTTGTGTCTGAATTGATGTGAGAAGCATGCATGGTCCTGAATCTAAAAATAAAAGTACATATCATCAGAAGAAAATGAACTACAGCGAGAGTCATCCATGATCTCCTCTAACTACCTATTTGTTCATAATGTACTTCCTCTCAACTGCCCTGCTCTTTCCTTCATCTTCCTCTAAGTTAGTCTCCGGAAATTTTTACCAACAGTGTATATCAGAAAATTTGAGAGCCAAGGGCATAAGTTTTGACTACTCCTGCATAGAAAAAATAACAAAGAGAAAGAGGCTACAGGATATGTGAAGAGGCCCTAGGATGTTGAAAGCTCGTTATTTCAGAGTTGCGACAAAAAAAAATGGAACATACATCTAAAATCTAGCATCTTTCTTAGTTGTACAAACCTAGAATGAGGAAGTAGTGCAATGCAAAGAATATATGCTGGGAAAAAAACACAACCACTAAGACAAGCAAATTATTAACTACCAAAATATTATGCACTTAGAATGAGGAAGTAGCGCAAATGCAAAGAATGAGGAAGTAGTACACTCATCTTGTGCCAAACATTGACAAATTACTTCATACATGGCATGCATATGGCGTTTGCTTAACAGAGGGAAGGATTTGTGTTTGGGTGGGAAAAATCACTATGCTGTAACCAATGACAAAAGATAAAAATATAAAAATAGTGTTACAATTAGAAGTACCATCAGACTGAAAGTACGGCGCATGATACTTTTGTTTTTGCAGTTTGCACCATTATTAATAAATTATAAGAACCAATAGTTGGAACACTGCATTACTCTTTATATGGAAAACTTAGGCATGGAAGAGAAAATCATCACCTCAAATCCTTAACTTCATATTATTCCGATGTAAGTTTGGTAGGGAATCCTCTGGCTGAACAAAGATTCTGACAAATGTGTAAACTCTTCTTTCGTAATAGCAAGTCCAATGTCAACGGGAATATAAAATAGCAAGAAGCCTCTGAAATCTCAAGCACAATAACAATTAGAGTCCTTCTAAAGAATTTTTCCTTCTTCCAGTAGCCAAATATGAACCAACTGGAGAACATTATTGGTGCATCTAAAGCACTACATAGCATATTCTCCTGCCATCTCTCAAACTTAATGGTCACACCTCATTATTTCTGATTCCACGTGGTTCTCCATCTCAAATTAATCAGTGATTGACTCACAACACATCGGATTATCACAATCAACTCCTAGCGGGACTGAGATCAGCAAGAAGAATACCATGGATCGGCAATCTGTAAGCATAAACAATCGTAGCAAAAACAATCGAGATATTGTAATCACCTGATATAGAAGCTTACCGACTACATAATGGGGGTACAAGAACAGCTTATTGGACTAATTTGAATGGAGCCAAACAAAATCCGTGTCAGTTTATTAAAAATAAATAAAAACCAAGTAATGCTGATTCATTCATAAAGTAAGAGCTCAAACTAAGTTCAGGTTGCTCCCGTTAAAAATATCAATATTTTGTGAGCATGAATTGTTCAGCAAAAAAAGGAAGTGCCTGGAAATTTTACTAAACAACCACAACAAGGACACACACTAACATACACGCTCAGCAGCGGACGAAGGACACACAACGGCAGGGGCATAGCAAGCACACACGCTCCTGTACATCAACAAGCAAAACTTTTTTTAGTTTTGTAATGGATACATTGGACATTGTCGGGGGATGAACCCCGCGCAGGCAACGGAACCCGGATACTTTTTAAAAACAACGGGCCAGCATCGCCCCTCAAACCGGCCCGCGCTTGGCCGGGTCGATCAACCCGGTCAAGCCCCTCGACCCGGCCGAACTCTGCGACCCGGCCAGGCTCCTTGACTCGGCCTCAACCACCAGCTCAAGGCAGCCGAACCAGGCGCATCAAGACTTTCCCAACAAGCCAGCTCCACCCTTGGCGTCACTAGTAGAAAAAGGGCCTTTCGTCCCGGTTCGTAAGGGCCTTTAGTCCCGGTTCTGGAACCGGGACTAATAGGTCGTTACTAATGCCCTTGACCTTTATGTTGGGGAACGTAGCAGAAATTCAAAATTTTCTACGCATCACCAAGATCAATCTATGGAGAGACTAGCAACGAGAGAGAGAGGGGGATGAGCGCATCTTCATACCCTTGAAGATCGCGATGCGGAAGCGTTACAAGAACGCGGATGAGGGAGTCGTACTCGCGGCGATTCAAATCGCGGAAGATCCGATCTAACGTCGAACGGACGGTGCCTCCGCGTTCAACACACGTACAGCCCGAGGACGTCTCCTACTTCTTGATCCAGCAAGGGGAGAGGAGAAGTTGAGGGAGAGCTCCGGCAACACAATGGCGTGGTGGTGGAGCTTGCAGTTCTCCGGCAGGGCTTCGCCAAGCACTACCGAGGAGGAGGTGGAGTTAGAGAGGGGAAGGGTTGCGCCAGGGGCAAGGGTGAAGCTCCCATGCGCCTCCCCACTATATATAGGGGTGGAGGGGGCTGGTTTCTTGCCCTCCAAGTCCATTGGGGCATTGGCTAAGGTGGGAGGAAAGAAATCCCATCATTTCCTTCCCCACCGATAGTTATCCCCCCTTTTTAGGGATCTTGATCTTATCCCTTCGGGATATGATCTTATTCCTTCTAAGGGAGGATCTTGGTGCGCCTTGACCAAGGGTGTGGGGCCTTGCCCCCACTACCCACATTCATGTGGGTCCCCCCATGCTGGTGGGCCCCACTCCGGAACCTTCTAGAACCTCCCGGTACAATACCAAAAAATCCCGAACATTTTTCGGTGGTCAAAATAGGACTTCCCATATATAAATCTTTACCTCCGGACCATTCCGGAACTCCTCGTGACGTCCAGGATCTCATCCGGGACTCCGAACAACATTCGGTAACTGCACACCAATTCTCATAACAACTCTAGCGTCACCGAACCTTAAGTGTGTAGATCCTACGGGTTCGGGAATCATGCAGACATGACCGAGACAGCTCTCTGGCCAATAACCAACAACGGGATCTGGATACCCATGTTGTCTCCCACATGTTCCACGATAATCTCGTTGGATGAACCACGATGTCAAGGATTCAAGCAATCCCGTATACAATTCCCTTTGTCGGTATTGTACTTGCCCGAGATTCGATCGTCGGTATGCCGATACCTTGTTCAATCTCGTTACCGGCAAGTCTCTTTACTCGTTCTGTAACACATCATCCCGTGATCAACCCCTTGGTCACATTGTGCATATTATGATGATGTCCTACCGAGTGGGCCCAGAGATACCTTTCCGTCAACCGGAGTGACAAATCCCAGTCTCGATTTGTGCCAACCCAACAGACACTTTCGGAGATACCTGTAGTGCACCTTTATAGCCACCCAGTTACGTTGCGACGTTTGGTACACCCAAAGCATTCCTACGGTATCCGGGAGTTGCACAATCTCATGGTCTAAGGAAATGATACTTGACATTAGAAAAGCTTTAGCATACGAACTACACGATCTTTGTGCTAGGCTTAGGATTGGGTCTTGTCCATCACATCATTCTCCTAATGATGTGATCCCGTTATCAACGACATCCAACGTCCATGATCAGGAAACCGTAACCATCTATTGATCAACGAGCTAGTCAACTAGAGGCTTACTAGGGACATGGTGTTGTCTATGTACCCACACATGTATCTGAGTTTCCTATCAATACAATTATAGCATGGATAATAAACGATTGTCATGAACAAGGAAATATAATAATAACTAATTTATTATTGCCTCTAGGGCATATTTCCAACAGTCTCCCACTTGCACTAGAGTCAATAATCTAGTTTACATCGCCATGTGATTAACACTCACATGTCACATCGCCATGTGACCAACATCCAAAGATTTTACTAGTGTCACTAAACTAGTTCACATCATCATGTGATTAATACTCAATGAGTTCTGGGGTTTGATCATGTTTTACTTGTGAGAGAGGTATTAGTCAATGGGTCTGCAACATTCAGATCCATATGTACTTCACAAATCTCTAGGTCATATTGTAAATGCTGCTTCCACGCTCCACTTGGAGCTATTCCAAATGGTTGCTCCACTATACGTATCCGGTTTGCTACTCAGAGTAATTCAGATAGGTGTTAAAGCTTGCATCGACGTAACCCTTTACGCCGAACTCTTTATCACCTCTATAATTGAGAAACATGTCCCTATTTACTCCAAGGACAATTTTGACCGCTGTCCAATGATCCATTCCTCGATCACTCTTGTACCCCCATGCCAGACACGTGGCAAGGCACATATCAGGGGCGGTACAAAGCATGACATACTGTATAGAGCCTATGGCTAAGGCATAGGGGGCGACATTTGTCCTTTCTCTTTCTTCTGCCGTGGTCGAGCTTTAACTCTTAACTTCATACCTTACAACTCAGGCAAGAACTCCTTCTTTGACTGATCCATCTTGAACACCTTCAAGATCATGTCAAGGTATGCGCTCATTTGAAAGTACCATTTAGCGTTTTTTAATCTATCCTCATAGATCTTGATGCTCAATGATCAAGCAGCTTAATCCAGGTTTTCTATTGAAAAACACTTTTCAAATAACCCTATATGCTTTCCAGAAATTATATATCATTTCTGATCAACAATATGTCAACAACATATACTCATCAGAAATTCTATAGTGCTCCCACTCACTTCTTTGGAAATACAAGTTTCTCATAAACTTTGTATAAACCCAAAAATCTTTGATCATCTCATCAAAGTGTACATTCCAACTCCGAGATGCTTACTCCAGTCCTTAGAAGGATTGTTGGAGCTTTGCATATGTGTTAGCGTTCTTCAGGATTGACAAAACCTTCTGGTTGTATCACATACAACCTTTCCTCAAGGATATCATCGAGGAAACAATGTTTTTACATCCTATCTGCAAGATTTCATAAATCATGCAGTAATTGCAAATATAATTCCAACAGACTCTTAGCATCGCTACGAGTGAGAAAGTCTCATTGTAGTCAACTCCTTCAACTTGTCGGAAAACATCTTAACGACAAGTCGAGCTTTCTTAATGGCAATACTTACCATCATTGTCTGTCTTCCTTTTAAAATTCATCTGTACCCAACGGCCTTACAACCATCAAGTATTTCTTCCAAAGTCATGGATCCTCTCTCGGATTTTATGGCCTCGAGCCATTCGTCGGAATCCGGGCCCACCATCGCTTCTCCATAGCTCGTAGGTTCATTGTTGTCTAGCAACATGACCTCTAAGACAGGATTGTGTACCACTCTGAAGTAGTACGCGTCCTTGTCGACCTACGAGGTCCGGTAATGACTTGATCCGAAGCATCATGATCACTATCATCAGCTTCCACTTCAATTGGTGTAGGTGCCACATGAACAACTTCCTGTGCCCTCCTACTCACTGATTGAAGTGATGGTTCAATAACCTCATCAAGTCTCCACCATCCTCCCACTCAATTCTTTCGAGAGAAACTTTTCCTCGAGAAAGGACCCGTTTCTAGAAACAATTACTTTTGCTTCCGGATCTGAGATAGGAGGTATACCCAACTATTTTGGGTGTCCTATGAAGATGCATTTTTATCCGCTTTGGGTTCGAGCTCATCAACCTGAAACTTTTTCACATAAGCGTCGCAGCCCCAAACTTTTAAGAAACGACAACTTAGGTTTCTCCAAACCATAGTTCAAACGGTGTCGTCTCAACGGAATTACGTGGTTCCCTATTAAAGTGAGTGCGGTTGTCTCTAATGCCTAACCCATGAACGATAGTGGTAATTCGATAAGATACATCATGGTACGCACTATATCCAATAGGGTGAAAATATGATGTTCGGACACACCATCACATTATGGTGTTCCAGGCGGTATTAATTGTGAAACAATTTCCACAATGTCTTAATTACGTGCCAAAGCTCGTAACTCAGATACTCATCTCTATGATCATATCATAGACATTTTATCCTCTTGTCACGATGATCTTCAACTTCACTCTGAAATTACTTGAACCATTCAATAATTCAGACTTGTGTTTCATCAAGTAAATATACTCAGTATCTACTTAAATCATCTGTGAAGTAAGAACATAACGATATTCACTGCATGCCTTAGCACTCATTGGACTGCACACATCAAAATGTGTTACTTCCAACAAGTTGTTATCTTGTTCCATTTTACTGAAAACGAGGCTTTTCATTCATCTTGCCCATGTGGTATGATTTGCATTTCTCAAGCGTTTCAAAATCAAGTGAGTCCAAATGATCCATCTGCATGGAGTTTCTTCATGCGTATACACCAATAGACATGACTCACATGTCTCAAACTTTTCAAAAACGAGTGAATCCAAAGATCCATCAACATGGAGCTTCTTCATGCGTTTTATACCAATATGACTTACATGGCAGTGCCACAAGTAAGTGGTACTATCATTACTATCTTATATCTTTTGGCATGAAAATGTGTATCACTACAATCAAGATTCAATGAACCATTCTTTTAGGTGCAAGACCATTGAAGGTATTATTCAAATAAATAGAGTAACATTATTCTCCTTACATGAATAACCGTATTGCGATATACATAATCCAATCATGTCTATGCTCAACGCAAACACCAAATAACAATTATTTAGGTTTAACACCAATCTCGATGGTAGACGGAGCAGGCGATGCTTGATCACATCAACCTTGGAAACACTTCCAACACACATCGTCATCTCACCTTTAGCTAGTCTCTGTTTATTCTGTAGCTCTTTTATTTCGAGTTACTAACACTTAGCAACCGAACCAGTATCTAATACCCTGGTGCTACTAGGAGTACTAGTAAAGTACGCATTAACATAATGTATATCCAATATACTTCTATCGACCTCGCCAGCCTTCTCATCTACCAAGTATCTAGGGTAATTCTGCTCCAGTGGCTGTTCCCCTTATTACAGAAGCACTTAGTCTCGGGTTTGGGTTCAACCTTGGGTGTCTTCACTGGAGCAGCAACTGATTTGCCGTTTCATGAAGTACCCCTTCTTGTTCTTGCCCTTCTTAAAACTAGTGGTTTCACTAACCATCAACAATTGATGCTCCTTCTTGATTTCTACATTCGCGGTGTCGAACATTGCGAATAGATCAAGGATCATTATATCTATCCCTATTATGTTATAGTTCATCACGAAGCTCTATTAGCTTGGTGGCAATGTCTTTGGAGAAACATCACTATCTCATCTGGAAGATCAACTCCCACTCGATTCAAGTGATTGTTGTACTCAGACAATCTGAGCACAAGCTCAAGATTGAGCTTTTCTCCCTTATTATGCAGGCTAAGAAAATCATCAGAGGTCTTATACCTCTTGACGTGGGCACGAGTCTGAAATCCCAATTTCAGCCCTCGAAACATCTCATATGTTCTGCGACATTTCAAAATGTCTTTGGTGCCTCAATTCTAAACCATTTAACATTACCGAACTATCATGTAGTCATCAAAACGTGTATGTTAGATGTTCGCAACATCCACAGACCACGTTCGAGGTCCAGCACACTGAGCGGTGCATTAAGGACATAAGCCTTCTACTGTACGCATAATTGCTACTGTCAACTTTCAACTATATTTTCTCTTGGAACATATCTAAAAAAGTAGAACTAAAGCGCGAGCTACGACATAATTTGCAAAAACCTTTTGACTATGTTCAGGATAAACAAATTCATCTTATGAACTCCCACTCAGATAGACATCCCTCTAGTCATCTAAGTGATTACATGATCCGAGTCAACTAGGCCGTGTCCGATCATCACGTGAGACGGACTAGTCATCATCGGTGAACATCTTCATGTTGCTCGTATCTACTATACGACTCATTCTCGACCTTTCGGTCTCTTGTGTTCTGAGGCCATGTCTGTACATGCTAGGCTCGTCAAGTCAACCTAAGTGATTCGCATGTGTAAATCTGGCTTACACTCGTTGTATGTGAACATTAGAATCTATCACACCCGATCATCACGTGGTGCTTCGAAACGACGAACTTTCGCAACAGTGCATAGTTAGGGGGAACACTTTCTTGAAATTTTAATGAGGGATCATCTTATTTACTACCGTCGTTCTAAGCAAATAAGATGCATAAACATGATAAACATCACATGCAATCAAAAAGTGACATGATATGGCCAATATCATTTTGCTCCTTTTCATCTCCATCTTCGGGGCTCCACGATCATCATCGTCACCGGCATGACACCATGATCTCCATCATCATGATATCCATCATCGTGTCTTCATGAAGTTGTCTCGCCAACTATTACTTCTACTACTATGGCTACCAGTTAGCAATAAAGTAAAGTAATTACATGGCGTTGTTCAATGACACGCAGGTCATACAATAAATTAAGACAACTCCTATGGCTCCTGCCAGTTGTCATACTCATCGACATGCAAGTCGTGATTCCTATTACAAGAACATGATCAATGTCATACATCACATATCATTCATCACATTCTTTTTGGCCATATCACATCACATAGCATACCCTGCAAAAAGAAGTTATTCGTCCTCTAATTGTTGTTTGCATGTTTTACATGGCTGCTATGGGTTTCTAGCAAGAACGTTTCTTACCTACGCAAAAACCACAGCGTGATATGTCAATTGCTATTTACCCTTCATAAGGACCCTTTTCATCGAATCCGATCCGACTAAAGTGGGAGAGACTGGCACCCTCTAGCCACCTTATGCAACAAGTGCATGTCAGTCGGTGGAACCTGTCTCACGTAAGTGTACGTGTAAGTTCGGTCCGGGTCGCTTCATCCCACAATTCCGTCGAAACAAGATTGGAGTAGTAACGGTAAGCATATTGAACAAAATCAATGCCCACAACTACTTTGTGTTCTACTAGTTCAAAGAATCTACGCAATAGACCTAGCTCTGATACCACTGTTGGGGAACGTAGCAGAAATTCAAAATTTTCTATGCATCACCAAGATGAATCTATGGAGAGACTAGCAATGAGAGAGAGAGAGGTAGGATGAGTGCATCTTCATACCCTTGAAGATCGGGATGCGGATGCGTTATAAGAACGCGGATGAGAGAGTCGTACTCGCGGTGATTCAAATCGCGGAAGATTCGATCTAACGCCGAACAGACGGCGCCTCCGCGTTCAACACACGTACAGCCCGAGGACGTCTCCTCCTTCTTGATCCAGCAAGGGGAGAGGAGAAGTTGAGGGAGAGCTCCGGCAACACGATGGTGTGGTGGTGGAGCTTGCAGTTCTCTGGCAGGGCTTCGTCAAGCACTACCGAGGAGGAGGTGGAGTTAGAGAGGGGAAGGGTTGCGCCAGGGGCAAGGGTGGAGCTCCCATGCGCCTCCCCACTATATATAGGGGTGGAGGGGGCGGGTTTCTTGCCCTCCAAGTCCATTGGGGCGTTGGCAAAGGTGGGAGGAAAGAAATCCCACCATTTCCTTCCCCACCGATTGTTATCCCCCCTTTTTAGGGATCTTGATCTTATCCCTTCGGGATATGATCTTATTCCTTCTAAGGGAGGATCTTGGTGCGCCTTGACCAAGGGTGTGGGGCCTTGCCCCCACTACCCACGTTCATGTAGGTCCCCCCATGCTGGTGGACCCCACTCCGAAACCTTTTAGAACCTTCCCGGTACAATACCGAAGAATCCCGAACATTTTCTGGTGGTCAAAATAGGACTTCTCATATATAAATCTTTACCTCCGGACCATTCCGGAACTCCTCGTGACGTCCGGGATCTCATCCGGGACTCCGAACAACATTCGGTAACTACACACCAATTCCCATAACAACTCTAGCGTCACCGAACCTTAAGTGTGTAGACCCTACGGGTTCGGTAATCGTGCATACATGACCGAGACAGCTCTCTGGCCAATAACCAACAGCGGGATCTGGATACCCATGTTGGCTCCCACATGTTCCATGATGATCTCATCCGATGAACCACGATGTCAAGGATTCAAGCAATCCCATATACAATTCCCTTTGTCTAGCGGTATTGTACTTGCCCGAGATTCGATCGTCGGTATGTCGATACCTTGTTCAATCTCGTTACCGGCAAGTCTCTTTACTCGTTCCGTAACACATCATCCTGTGATCAACCCCTTGGTCACATTGTGCACATTATGATGATGTCCTACAGAGTGGGCCCAGAGATACCTTTCCGTCAACCGGAGTGACAAATCCCAGTCTCGATTCGTGCCAACCCAACAGACACTTTCTGAGATACCTGTAGTGCACCTTATAGCCACCCAGTTACGTTGTGACGTTTGGTACACCCAAAGCATTCCTACGTTATCCGGGAGTTGCACAATCTCATGGTCTAAGGAAATGATACTTGACATTAGAAAAGCTTTAGCATACGAACTACACGATCTTTGTGCTAGGCTTAGGATTGGGTCTTGTCCATCACATCATTCTCCTAATGATGTGATCCCGTTATCAACGACATCCAATGTCCATAGTCAGGAAACCCTAACCATCTATTGATCAACGAGCTAGTCATCTAGAGGCTTACTAGGGACTCGGTGTTGTCTATGTACCCACACATGTATTTGAGTTTCCTATCAATATAATTATAGCATGGATAATAAACGATTATCATGAACAAGGAAATATAATAATAATAACTAATTTATTATTGCCTCTAGGGCATATTTCCAACACTTTAGTCTCGGTGCCGCGAGCACGGGCAGGAGGCCCTTTGGTCCCGGTTGGTGGCACCAACCAGGACCAATAGGCATCCACGCGTCAGCATTTCAGGTGCTGGGGTTTTTTTGAAGGGGGGGTAGGGAGTTTTGGAAGGTTAATTTAGGTGTTTCATATATTGTGTTAGCTAGCTAATTAATAAAGAGAAGTGTCATGTCTTATCTCCGTGCTTGGTCGACGCTACGTACTATACGTATAGAGAGGACTAGGCACGCTAGCTAGTAAGCAAATGAAGGAAATAGAAGATCGTCATGAACATATGCATACAGAGAGAAGTGATATCAACCACCTCTCCTTCTCTGAGATATTGGTCAAACAACAAGTTCTCATATATCTATCCGACGCTACTAGCTACATATATACAATATAGTATATCTTACAATATAATCTCCTAATTAAAAACAAACTGATCAGGGTCCACATGGTATTCTCCGTCTTTAGCGATCATGTGGTCACGAAAGAATGCCGCCAATTCCTCTTGAATTCCTCGCATACGATCTGGTGGTAGGAGTTCATCCCGCATCCGAAATATCTAATTTGAAGAAGGTCAATACATATATATGAATAAATGAAACTGAACACAAATGATGGTAATAAAATAAAATTGTGAATATTATTATTTACGCACTTCATGTTGTTTGTCGGAGTAGCCCCGCTGACAGGTCGTGTGGCGGATGAACTCGCAAATGTAGTATCCATAGTAATTATTCCCTTGTTCCTGCCACAACCACTTTACAAGAAATAGAGGTCAATCAAACTGATAATTAGTAAGCATGCTAAATGCTATTGATGAAACTAGCGCTTGAATCACTAGGAGATGCGTGGAACATATATTCTACTATAGTACTTACTTTCGTGTGTCTGAATTGCAGCTTCTTCGGCAGTCCCGGAGTTTTTGAGGTGAATTTATTCCAAACCCTGCCAGACAAAGGAAACAATTACTTGATATCAGGAAATGAACAAAGTTGCCGATATGGTGCGATAATGATCGATTTAACTTACTTCTCTAAAATTGCAGTCATGTCCGCATACTCCTTGGGATCTTTTCGTCTCGAGTCTAAGACGGTTACTAGTCCCTGCTCAAGCTTAATCTCTAGGAGAAAATAGTGGAACCTGCGCACGCATGCATAACTCATCAATTACATTACTATAACCTCGACTAATAAGGGAAACCGAATATGCACAAGACAGTAACACTCACTTGAATTCGTAAGGGAAGAGTATTATAGCTTTGTTTTGATTTAATACAAACGATTGTAGCAACTTGGCCTCAGTATCTTTGGCCTGAAATTTAACCATATATGCATCTATGAGATTTCTGTTAATGAACCCAATATCACCGATTTGTCTTTTCTTCAATTCGGCGATCTTCAATCTGCATAATACAGTGAGGATAATTAAGAATACATGCAATGAAAGAGCTGGCCTATATATAGAGACTTAATGACAGAAGAAGTACTACCTACAGGCAGTAGCAAGTGATCATTAACTTATCGAGGGCCTTTAGATTGAAAAACGCGAAGAACTCCTCAAACGAAACATTCAACAGTTCCATTCCAACGAGGTCATGCTCCTCTCTAACTCTCAGCGTCAAAATATTACTCCCATCAGACTCTCTGCAGGTTTTCATATACCAATCATGGAATCTTCGCATCATCGTTGTTAGAGATCTTTCATCTTTGATGAGAGGCTTCCTGTACACGTATTTGTGTTCGTCCACATACAAGAAATCAAAATGTGCATCGTCGGCCAGGTAATCTCCAAGATCGTTATAACTGGGCACCATTGTCCCGCCCGGATGATACGCGACGACGCTATACACCTGGAGCGGGGGCAACGATTTGTTCACTTGTTCACCGAGATGGGCAACGTTTTTCCCAGCTCGTCGTTCTGCTAACCTTTGACCATTGATAGTACTTCCCGACCACTCCGCTTCGATAAATGACTTTGTAAGAATGCGCTCATAGTTGTCTTTCACCGGAGACTTTGGTGTTTTCTTCAGGGCAGCCAAAGTGTGCTTCGCTTTTATCGGATCTATCTTCTCCTCCGGAGGTGGATTTTTCTTTGTTTTCACCCCTTCAAAGAAGTTGGTCACTTCGGCTTGCACGATCTTCGCGTTTCCCTCCTGGCTCCTCTCGTATGGTAACTTCTCTGGAGTCTTCAGAGAAGGACCGTATCTGTATTGCTTGCCTCTGGCTGTACTGCTAGACGCCGGAGCAGACGGAGCGGCTGCAGCTGTCTTTCCTTTCTTACGAGGCGGAGGAGAAGGACGACGCGCCGGAGAAGCCGGAGTGGCGGTGGGTCTCTTCCGCCCTTGTTGATGAGGCGGAGAAGGAGGAGGCTGGCTGCTCGGGCGCACTGGCGCAGGCGGAGAAGGAGGCGGAGTGCCGCCACGTGCCGGAGAAGGAGCCTGAGTGCCCTGATCACTCGCCGGAGGAGGCGGAGGAGGAGGCGGAGTGCCCTGACTCGCCGGAGGAGGAGGAGGAGGCGGAGGCGTCCAGTTCGGAAGGTTGATCAGCTCCTTCCGCCATAGGCATGGAGTCTTCAGAGAAGAACCCAACCGAATCTCCCCTTCACCCGTAGGGTGGTCAAGCGCAAGGTCCTCAAATCCGTCCGTTATTTGATCCACCATTACCCTAGCATATCCTTATAGAATCGACCGGCCGTGGTAGGTTGTGCCAGGTCCAGTAGGTAAAACAGAGCCAATAGCCGCCTTCACTTTCAATTTCATCCATCGGGCCATTAGGTGGCAATGTTGAGACTCCGTGATAGCATCCACGGGGTAGCTAGCAGGAGCTGTGAAGACATGCTCCAGCTGTTGAGTCTGCTCGGTTGAAGCCACGTTGTTTCGCCGCTGAGATGGCGGGGTAGCTTCAATGGAAGCTTCGGCAGGTCGTTCGCTGCGATCTGCTTCTCGTTCCTCTAGCCCTTGTACCCTTTCGTGCAGCGTCTGTAGTTGGCTATGCTCCACTTTCTTCCAGCTCTCCTGGCTTTTGTAACCCCTACGTCCGGAAACCCAGCCTTCCACGGAATGAAGCCTGGCGTGCCTCGTGTCCGTCCAGGGTGCTCAGGATTCCACCCGTCCGGAAACCCAGCCTTGCTCGTCCTTCTCTCCGTCTGGAACGAACGTCCCTTGTTGCGCTTTCTCGATATACTCCTTAAGCCTCGTGATGGGTATTCACGGTTGCTCTTCCGTCCAAACGCACTTCCCTGATACAGGGTCAAAGGTTCCATCAACCCCGAAGAACCAAGTCCGGCAACGGTCCGGCTAGTTCAATGTCTCTGGTTCGACCCCTTTAGCAATCAGGTCATTCTCAGCCTTGTCCCACAAAGGTCGGGCTTTGAGGTAGCCACCTGACCCCGTGCGATGGTGATGCTTCTTCTTCGCAGCATTTATCTTGTTTGTGGCTGACATCTTCTTACTCTTTTCCGATGTCTTGTGGGCCACAAATGCGGGCCAGTGATCTCTGATCTTCTCATACTTTCAGTTGAATTCTGGTGTAATATCTTTGTCGACATAATCTGTTTTCAGTTCATTCTTCCACCTCCTGAATGGTTCTGCCATCTTCTTAAGAGCATGAGACTTTATCAATTTCTCTTTAACTGGCTTCTCCAGATCCTTCTCTGGCGGTAGGGTGAAATTTTCCTTAAGCGTTGTCCAAAGATCTTCTTTCTGCATATCAGCGACATAAGACACCTGAGGGTCTTCTTTCTTAGGCTTTAACCATTGGTGGATACTGATCGAATTCTTGTCCCTAATAAGAACCCCGCATTGAGCACGAAATGCATCCCTTGTCGGGATGGGTTCAATCGGCTTGTCATCACGCGCGATTGCTATGATCTCAAACCTTTCATCCGGGCGCAACTTTTTCTTTGGGCCTCGTTTCTTTATCGAAGTTGAGCTCGATCCGGAGGGCTAGAGAAAAGAAGAAAGATGAGAGTTCATTAATATGTGTACATATTAGTCAGCACGGGCTTAACTAATATATATATACCTGGCCGGGCTCAGTTCGGTCACCGGAGCCGTCATCACGGTCTCCTTCTTGTACCTCCATTGGGTCACCGGAGCCATCATAATCATAGCCCTCTTCTTGGACCGGCATTAATGGGTCACCGGAGCCATCATAATCATAGCCTTCTTCACTACCCCGTCCTTCCAGACCATCGGTGTCGTCGAGAAACGACGCAATGACATCACTTCCTTTTGCGATTATGTCCCCCAACATCGCTTCTGTTGCTTCGTCTCGGGGGTGCTCCATAGTTTCTGCAAATATTTACAACATGTCAATTATTATTCAAACATGACAGATAGATATATATTAGTGGCAAACATAGAACTAGCTAGCTAATCACAATAAGGAATCATATTAGTGGCCTCGACGCTGCTTCTCTAGGGTTTGGGGTGGCCTCGACAACGCTTCAAGGGTTTGGGGTGGCCTCGACACAACGCTTCAAGGGTTTGGGGTGGCCTCGACACAACGCTTCATGGGTTTGGGGTGGCCTCGATGACAATGCTCTTTTAAGAAGTCAAAAGAAGACATAAAAAGAGGAGAATAAGAAAGGAATATAAGAGAAGCGATCGAAGAAAAAAAAAGAAAAAAAGGAGAAGAAGAAAGGAATAGAGGAGAAGAAAAAAAATAGAATTTATTTTATTTATTTCTTCTTCTTCTCTGTTCCTTTCTTCTTCTCCTCTTCTTTTTCTTCTTTTTTCCCTTCTTATTTATTTCTCCTCTTCTTCCTCTCCTCTTCTTCTCCTTTTCTTCCTCTTCTTATTTTCCTTGAGAGTTCTGGTCGAGCGAGAGGGCCGGGGGGGGGGGTGCTCTCGTGGTATAAGTTATCATGGTCGAGAGGGGGTATATGTATATATCCACCGTCCCTCATATCGAAGTTATCCGGGAGGGGGTTATATCGACAACGACGACATACATACATGGGAAAATAATGTTATCGGCGAGGGGGTATATCACACCCCCCCTCATGTTGAAGTTATCGGGAGGGGGTATATCGACAATGTCATATACCCGATAAAAAATAATAAGACAAAAGAAGAAATAAAAAGAGGAGAAGAAGAAAGGAATTTATTCTATTTTTTTCTTCTTCTCCTCTATTCCTTTCTTCTTCTCCTCTTCTTTTTCTTCTTTTTTCCTCTAAACCCTAAACCTCTGCCCTAGTTCGCGAGAAAAAAGAAGAAGAAAAAAAAGAGGAGAAGAAGAAGGAATAGAGGAGTAGAAGAAAAAAGTCTTCCACTCCTCTATTCCTTCTTCTTCTCCTCTTTTTTTCCTTCTTCTTCCTCTTCTTATTTTTTCCGACGTCCCCCCTCATGTAAATGCGGTGGAAACACTTTATGAAAATGCGGTGGAATTACTTTTTTTTCTTCTTCCTCCTTCTTCATTTTTTCCTTTGTATTTTCTTATATGTTTGTTTTCATTTTCACTCTACATTTTCGTACGTATGAAAAAAATAAAGTTTCTATACAAAAGTGCACAATTTTTATGAACAAATTACAACATCTAAATTAACTACACATATAAATAAATATAACTACACATCTGAAATATAACTACACATATAAATTACAACATCTAAATATAACTACACATATAAATATAACTACACAACTAAAATAATCTAAAAAACATGTAAAAACATCTAAAAATAGAATCTAAGGGGCACGACGGAGGGGCCGGCGCCGGCGCCGGCGGGGCAGGGCAGGGGCACAGGGGCACGACGGAGGGGCCGGCGCAGGCGCCGCCGGGGCAGCGCAGGGGCACGGGAGCAGGCTGGTGCTCACAGGGGGCGGCGGGGCACGGTGGGTGGCGCGTCGGGGCCGACAGGGGCGTCGGTGGCAACGGCGATGGTGAAGGCGAGCAGCCTGACAGCATCGGTGGAGGCAGCAACGGCAAGGTGGAGCAGGGCGTCGGGCGGCGATGGCGACGAGGAGGAGCAGGGGGCAGGGGCGTCGGTGACAGCGAGGGTGAGCAGCCTGACGGCGTCGATGGCAGCGGCGACGGCAAGGTTCAGTAGGGGTGGCGGGCGGCGACGGCAAGGTTCAGTAGGGGCGGCGGGCGGAGACGGCAACAAGGAGGAGCAGGGGGTGTCGTGGGAGAAGTGGGGGATTTTTGCAGAAATTGCTAAGTGTTGCTTATATAGCAAAGCCTTTAGTCCCGGTTGGTGGCACCAACTGGGACTAATGCCCCCCTTTAGTCCTGGTTGGTGCCACCAACCGGGACCAAAGGTCACTTTTCAGCAGCACAAAGGGCGGGAAGCAGAGCCCTTTGGTCCCGGTTGGTGGCACCAACCGGGACTAAAGGGGGTGCATTGGTACCGGTTCGTGGCAAAGTTTAGTCCCACCTCGCTAGTTGAGAGGGGCGCGCAATGGTTTATAAGCCCCACTGCCGCACCCCTCTCGAGTTCCTCTCCATTCCAGGCTTACGGGCCTAATTGTTACTGCTATGCCTGATGGGTTTCTAGTCGTATTCAGGCCGTGGTGGCCCAGTTGGTGGCAAATTTTTTATTTTTTCCCATTTTTTTGTTTTCCTTTTTGCTTTATTTATTTTGTTTTGTTTTTACTTACAACAAAATACTTATTTATTTTATTTTATTTTGTTTATAATTACTTATTAATTTTATTTTATGATAATTCTTTTTGCTATTAAAGTTTCTAACACAAAAAGTTCTTTATGAAAATTCTTTTTGGCTTTAATGATTCTGAACAGAAAATACTTTGATAAGTTTAGTTGCACCAATTTTATATAATTTTATTTTCAATAATACTAGAGGTTGCTTATAATGTTTTGAACAGAAAATACTTTTATAATTTTAGTTTCATAAATTTTATTTATGTTATTAAACTTTATTTTTTTTATTTCATTTTGTTTCTACTTATCTATTTTATTGAAGTTTATATTATTTTGTTTCAAATTACTTATTTATTTTATTTTGTTTTGTTTCTGACTTCATTTGTTATTTTTCATGCATTTACTGATTATTTTGAGCTATAAGACCATGAAATTGAAAAGCATTTGAAATGAACTCTGAAAAGGTTCCAAGTTCGCATGGCATCATCATCTCACCCACATAGCATGTGCAAGAAAGTACCGAGGCTTACGGCAAAAACTGGATGCACTTCGTGTACAATACTGACAATCTCCTTCGAATTATCACGGTTTCATACGGAAACTCGTCTGTTACAAAAGGATTTCATTTTTTTGAACTTATTTGAACTCCATTGTTTTTCTGTGTTCAAAATGCACCATTCAAAGCACATCATCAATTTACAACCCTTTCCGACTTCATTTGTTATTTTTCATGCATTTACTGATTATTTTGAGCTATAAGACCATGAAATTGAAAAGCATTTGAACTGAACTCTGAAAAGGTTCCAAGTTGGCATGGTATCATCATTTCACCCAAATGTGCAAAAAAGTACAAAGGCTTACGGCAAAAATTGGATGCACTTCGTGTACAAAACAGACAATTTGCTTCGAAGTATCACGGTTTCATATGGCAACTCGTCTGTTACAAAGGGGTTTCATTTTTTTGAACTTATTTGAACTCCATTGTTTTTCTTTATTCAAAATGCACCATTCGAAGCCACATCATCAATTTACAACCCTTTCTGACATCATTTTATTATTTTTCATGCATTTACTGATTATTTTGAGCTATAAGACCATGAAATTGAAAAGAATTTGAAATGAACTCTGAAAAGGTTCCAAGTTGGCATGGTATCATTATTTCACCCACATAGCATGTGCAAGAAAGTACAGAATCTTACGGCAAAAACTAGATGCACTTCGTGTACAAAACAGACAATCTCCATCGAAGTATCAGGGTTTCATACGGAAATTCGTCTGTTACAAAGCGATTTCATTTTTTTGAACTTATTTGACACTACAAGAAATATGTCAACTAGTGACCTTCTGTCAGTGACCCTGGAAGAATTGGTCATAGATCTATGACCATTGAGACCAATTGGTCAAAAGCTGTTCGAGGGGCTCCAAACCCTAAACCATTGCGACCATTTTGGTCAGAAAGGTCATAATTTCCTTACACGAAATGGTCATAAAGCAGACAGTGTTGGTCCGCTGCCTTATTTCTAGTTGTTAACGACCAATATAGATGGTCATAGCATTGTAGATTGTGGTGGGTTGTGATGACTAGGCGCCATCTCATCAGTTTTGCCTATGTGTCATGTCCATGTGTCAATTTTTGCCCTAGGTTGTGGAGCAACCTATATTTCTGTTATTCCAAAAATTCCCAAAAAAATCTCATAAATTGTTTGGATCATATCTTCATCAAATATGTCAAAAACCTTCCTTGCCTAGTTCAAAATAACTCAACAATATTCATTTTCCTATTCTGTTCAGAGCAGGACTTTGTGAAGGAAGTGTTATTTATATATTCTTGATTTCCCTAAAAAATTGTGAAGACATTGTTCTTAGTATATGATCATCCTCAGCCAAAACTCACGCCCATTGGCCATGTGCATTTCCCATACCGCTAATCAAACACTTGGCTGCTAATTCATGTTTGAGCATAGTTCGGTCTCCTCATGAGAATCTTATGTTATAATTTTCTTCCTAGCACCTACCTGGGGAGTGCCCAACCCACTATACATGCCTAGGTCGCCCAGAACGCATGGCAATGCCACGGTCATGCGGTGACCACACGACGGCATGCGAGCGTATGTGCTCTAGAGTTGGGGCCCTCGGCCACCATTCAAACCTCGATGTCTCGCCATCAAACCATGTATTTCTGATTAAATCGATACTTATTTACCTAGAAAAAATAAAGAGCAAACTATGAGGCACCTGCAGTTCAAATTTGACCCGCTTCCAACTGAATCGACGGGAATTTGTCTTTTTCACCAAAGGTGGATCAAAACTTTTGACACCCAACCATTTTGTCAATTGTGCATTATATATGGCCTAGTATATTATAAAATTGATTAGGTCCAATTTTGCAACAAATATATGGTAGGTCCATCACAAAAAAACTCATTTTGGGCACTCGGAAAAATGGAAAATGAATTTTTCGTGCAAAGAAAATGAAAACTTCCCTAGGCAACATTGTTTGTCATTACAAGATGCACCCTTGTGTATGATATGAGGTCATTTGAACAAACTATGCCATGAATGTGGCCATAAGATTGATCATTTGGCTTGATAGCCATGAATCTTCACGCATGATAGCTCATTTCTGAGAACACTTTTTTGAAAGAATTGCCGTATTACAAGTTTATTATTTTTTCTAGGAACTTGGCCACATATAATGACACAATACGAAGGTTTTCCATTTTTTTATTTTTTTTGAAATTTTTATGCCCGTTTCAAAATGCGGTCAAAATGGCGGGCTTGACCGTTCCTAGCTAGTGGTTGAATCTTGGAATTTTTTTGGTGTTTATCTTATTAAAAATATACCTATGTACCTAGAAATGATTTTTGGAAAAAATAAAGAGCAAACTATGAGGCCGTTGCAGTTCAAATTTGACCCGCTTCCAACTGAATCGGCGGAAATTTGTCTTTTTCACCAGAGGTGGATCAAAACTTTTTACACCCAACCATTTGGTCAATTGTGCTTTGAATATGGCCTAGTATTTTATAAAAATGATTTGGTCCAATTTTGCAAGAATTATTTGGTAGGTCCTTCACAAAAAGACCTCATTTGGGGCACTCGGAAAATGAAAAATGAATTTTCCGTGCACAGAAAATGAAAACTTCCTTAGGCAACATTGTTTGCCATTCCAAGATGCACCCTTGTGCAAAATATGAAATCATTTGAACAAACTATGCCATGAATGTGGCCATAAGATTGATCATTTGGCTTGAAAGCCATGAATCTTCACGCATGACAGCTCATTTGTGAGAACACTTTTTAAAAACAATTTCCGTATTATAATTTTATTATTTTTGCTAGAAACTTGGTCACATATAATGACACAATGCGAAGGTTTTCCAATTTTTCAATTTTTTTCAATTTTTATGCCCGTTTCAAAATGCGGTCAAAACGACGGGCTTGACCGTTCCTAGCTAGTGGTTGAATCTTGGAAAACTTTTGATATTTCTCTGATTAAATAGATACATATGTACCTAGAAATGATTTTTGGAAAAAAATAAAGAGCAAACTATGAGGCAGTTGTAGTTCAAATTTGACCCGCTTCGAGCTGAATCGGCGGAAATTTGTCTTTTTCACCAGAGGTGGATCAAAACTTTTTACACCCAACCATTTGGTCAACTGTGCATTAAATATGTCCTAGTATTTTAGAAAAATGATTTGGTCCAATTTTGCAAGAATTATTTGGTAGGTCCTTCACAAAAAAACCTCATTTGGGGCACTCGAAAAAAATGGAAAATGATTTTTTTGCCAAAAAATCCCATTTCTCATGGCACCTTTTTAAAGATATTTATCTCATTTCATGTTTATTATTTTTCCTGGAAACTTGTCCACATTTGGTGACAAAGTGAGAAGGTTTTACATTTTCTTGTTGAATTTCTCGGGTCATAAAATAGCTAACATGGTTTTAACACATTATTTTTAGTCTACTACGACCAATTTAGATGGTCATAATGTCTTACTGCACTCTGATTGGTCCGTGGACGTCTCACGCGGATCGTGCATTGCACACTGTCGGATGCTCGCGTATCCAACAGCAGTCCTTGACCCTTTCACACCAACCCCGAAACCCTAGCTATGTCCTTGTGCTCATTTTCCATCCACCCCTGCCTCCTTTCTTTCCCTCTCCTCCTCTCCCCTTCCAGATCCGGCGGAGCTCCTCTCCATCCTCACCGCATCGCCACCCTTCCTCTCCAGATCCAATCCCTCCCGCCCTCCCGCCCCAGATCCAATCCCTCCATTCTTGCACGCGTCGGCCACCTTCCTCCGGCGGAGCTCGCCGCCCTCCTCCTCTCGCCCTCTCCATCGACCGCACTACAGCCACTGCGACACACCAGAGGTGCTGAGATCCGCGTCCCAGCACCTGCGTGGAAGGTAGTCATCCTCTCGCCCGCCTACACAACGCCCACCTGTCTCCTCTCCTCTCGCCCGCCGCACGCACGCCTCGAACCTTCCCCAAGCCAAGTGGCAGGGGTTCCACGAACCGCAGAGGGGGGAGGGGCAATGGGCAAGTACTGCACCGCTGCGGTGGCGGCGGCGGAGGGGGAGCATCCGGTCGTGGTGTTCATGCCGCCGCCGCTGACCAGGTACTTGTAAGGCGACTACGACCGCTGCTCCATCAAGCAGGTCTTCGACAACCTCCACGGCAACATCTCCCTCGATCTGGTAACCTATTCGATTGCCCCCCTTATCCTCTCCTCCTCCTCCTCCCCCCTTCGCATCGCTCTCATTCGTCCTAGCTGCTCCTGTTTCGTTGCGGCGGCTCGGCTCGCGGGATTGATTGATTGGGTTTGGTCTGGTGGTTTGGGCTAGCAATCCGTCGGTCTCGGGTTGGCTGGCGATTGAATCGTTTTGGGACTTCACCGCAGCGTTAGTTCCTCCGCTACCGTGCCGCATTGCTTCCCCATGACAGGACCAAACAGCAACGACAGCGAAAGTCCCCGTCCACCAGATTATCTGCTCCCAAATGCGTTAGCAGTATCTGCAATTTTTCCTCTTCAGATTTTGGGTACTAGTAGTATGCTTGTGTTGTTGTAGCATATCAACTTCTTATTAGCCAGCAAGTACTACTCCCCATGTGCCGCTCCATTTTAAAATTGAATTGGGTGGCTGCGCCATGTGCCCGGCAGTCTTAGCGGGATTGCTTGGCTCAGTTGCTTTCATTGCTTGCTTGCTTGCACAAACATCAATCCACCCACTGTTTTTTTTTCACTTGATACCTATGCTGCTCTTTTTCTATCTATCTATGTATGTATCTATTCCTACCAAGAAAATGGAAAAAAATTCTGTCGCGCCAGCCGCCCCAGCACTATCAGCAGCAGTACCTCCAAGGTATCTCGCAGGCGCGCCCCCGGATCCCACCACCTCTGTATATTGCTTGGTCCCGATCTCGGTCATCTTGTTAATTGCCTATGAACCTGAATGAACAGCCTTGGCTCGTTTAGTTTTGTAATCACTAGTATGTTCAGCCTTGACATTGAATCTGAATTAACAGCCTTGCTGTTTTATTCTGTAATTCCTTTTGATCCCTGTGACTGCTGCACTAAGCTCTCACCTGTACCATGGCGCTAAACAATTGGTAAATTAGGATATATACAAGAGACGTTTCTATTTTGCACTGCTCATGCTGTACATACTGTCTTTAATAAAAATTGTATAAATTTTGTGGCGCATGCCGTGATCCATCTGATGGATTTCTTGCACCTGTAAACCTTGATGTATAATTACACACTTTGATAAATCCAATACCTTATTACAAATCCATTCGGCCAATTAGATCTTAAGCCTTTGCAAGCTCGGCTGATATGATCTATTAGGTGAGCATTTTACTAAATCCTTCTGTTACTTCCATTTGCGTTTTATGATAAACTGATGTGTAACATTTTGCATAGAAGCAATTATCTTTCTCTGTATTCAATAGTGAATTATATAACTAAGATTTATTTTGGCAGGTCAATGCTGCTAATGAACGAATGCTACGAGGGCGAGGTGTTGATGGAGGTATAAACTAGCTTCTAGTCCCATTTTAATCTCTTCTCATCAATTCTGCTACACATCCTAGCCTAGATTAATTTGGATCTTTTGTTTTACTTATTGCAGGTGACACTCCTCTGGCCATTTCTGCGGCTTATGGGATGCATGGTATCACGAGATATCTCCTGGGTCGTGGTGCTGATCCAACTTGGATGGTGGAACAAAGAAACAATGAGTTTCTATGCGACAACTTTGAGGATTGGATTATAATTAATGTGAAATCGTTTCTACTATTCTGTTGCTCAAGTGTTAATTCTAGTCTTGTTTGCTCACAAATCGATGACTTTTGCTATTATTACAGTAGGCGCAATCAACATTACTTCTTATGTGTTTCTTTTGCTATTATTATAGTAGGAGGTTGCTATTTTTTATTAGAACAAACATGAAATTGGTTGCTCTATTAAGCAACTCATTTTATGTGTGCTATTTCCTAGAGCTTCGAGTGAAGAGTAGGCTTGCAATGCCTGCCTTTTTGTGTGCTATTCCCTAGTTTGGGATGTTCTCCCAATTCCTAGGCATCTAGTTCCTATACTAATATACTTGTACTGCTCATGCCGTTGTTGCTACTGATCTTGTAGCAAAGCACAACACTTCTAGTTCCTATACTAATATACTTGTACTTCTCATCCAGCTCTACTAATACATGTTTACACTGTTAATTAGGACCAAACTATTGTGTAGCTTGTGCTATTTGTTGGACCTGACGATCTGTTTGTTGGGGAAAACATGTATGTTTGATCTTAGTTCCAGTTTTAGTTTTGTTGTTAACTTCTACAATCCATGTCAGCATATAATAAGTATATGAATGAGTATCTCATCACACACTGTTATTATCACTTCATGGCTTTATCTATTGTGTCAGGCTGTTGTAGGTGCTGAACTGTGATCATGTTTTATGGCCCACATGCATGCTACGTGTTGGCTGACTTGGCATGACGTGCACGAAAACTTCATGTCATTCATATTGAATAGCACTTCTTAATTTTCATGCAGAATTGCTCTAGGTCTTCTTAATTTTCATGCATGTTTCTTTTCGGATTTAATCTTACTAAATAGTACCCCCATCACTTGCTGCTGTTGTTATTCACTATATCCTCGCTGTTCTGTTTTCTTGTTGGCAGATATTTTGCCTAAATTCAAGACGAAAGAAGATGTTCAAAGAAGCACCAAGACATTTTTGTATAGCAAGTTATGTAATAATAGCTAGGTTATTTGGGCATTGTGAACTCCAGAATTTCATGTATCTTCTCTTTGTTTTTGAATGAAATGTTGTATGTGTGTTGATGTAACAGATTGTTGCTTCTTGTTATTTGAAGTATTACACTTGTTTTCTGTCTATTTTGATTTAAATATTGGTTGTTTAATTATTGGAATATTGAAATCTGAGGAACATGACCATGAAAGCAAGGACCCACAAACCAGAATCAGAAATTTGGGACTCACATATCAGAACCTGACAATTGGGACCCATTTGAAAAAAATAAAAAATAGGCCAGAACCCAAAAATAAAATGGCCGAATTATAGCTGGGCCTGCCCATATAGCTAGAAAAAATTAATAGGAAAAATAAATATTAAAAAGGCCGAATTAATGGGCTCGGCCCATATAAACATCGAATTTGACCGGGCTGAATCTTGTGCCATATCAGCTTGCCACGCTGGATGCCTACGTGGCCTGGTGAGGTTGCTAGTGACCAAAACAAGACAATAGGCTTATTTTGGTCGTAAATGTCTACGACCTTCTCACAGAAAAGGTTAAAAATGTCAGTTTACGACGCCCAGCTTTTGACCTTCTGGTTTTGGTCACAAAAAGGTCGCAAATAAAAAACTATGACCATTCATTGACCAATAGTGGTGGTCACAAGTTGACATATTTCTTGTAGTGTGAAATACATAGTTTTTCTGTGTTCAAAATGCACCATTCAAAGCCACATCATCAATTTACAACCCTTTCTGACTTCATTTGTTATTTTGCATGCATTTACTGATTATTTTGACCTATAAGACCATGAAATTGAAAAGCATTTGAAATGAACTCTAAAAAGGTTCCAAGTTGGCATGGTATCATCATTTCACCCACATAGCATGTGCAAGAAAGTACAGAGGCTTATGGCAAAAACTGGATGCACTTCGTGTACAAAACAGACAACCACCTTCGAAGTATCAGGGTTTCATACGGAAACTCGTCTGTTACAAAGGGATTTCATTTTTTTGAACTTATTTGAACTCCATAGTTTTTCTGTGTTCAAAATGCACCATTCAAAGCCACATAATCAATTTACAACCCTTTCCGACTTCATTTGTTATTTTTCATGCATTTACTGATTATTTTGAGCTATAAGACCATGAAATAGAAAAGCATTTGAAATGAACTCTAAAAAGGTTACAAGTTGGCATGGTATCATCATTTCACCCACACAGCATGTGCAAGAAAGTACAGAGGCTTACGACAAAAACTGGATGCACTTCATGTACAAAACAGGCAATCTCCTTCGAAGTATCAGGGTTTCATACGGAAACTCGTCTGTTACAAAGGGATTTCATTTTTTTGAACTTATTTGAACTCTATAGTTTTTCTGTTTTCAAAATGCACCGTTCAAAACCACATCATCAATTTACAACCCTTTCTGACTTCATTTGTTATTTTTCATGCATTTACTGATTACTTTGAGCTATAAGACCATGAAATTGAAAAGCATTTGAAATGAACTCTGAAAAGGTTCCAAGTTGGCATGGTATCATCATTTCACCCACATAGGATGTGCAAGAAACTACAGAGGCTTACGGCAAAACTGGATGCACTTTGTGTACAAAACAGACAATCTCCTTCGAAGTATCAGGGTTTCATACGGAAACTCGTCTGTTACAAAGGGATTACATTTTTTGAACTTATTTGAACTCCATAGTTTTTCTGTATTCAAAATGCACCATTCAAAGCCCCATCATCAATTTACAACCCTTTCCGACTTCATTTGCTATTTTTCATGCATTTACTGATTATTTTAAGCTATAAGACCATCAAATTGAAAAGCATTTGAAATGAACTCTGAAAAGGTTCCAAGTTGGCATGGTATCATCATTTCACCCACATAGCATGTGCAAGAAAGTACAGAGGCTTACGGCAAAAACTGGATGCACTTCGTGTACAAAACAGACAATCTCCTTCGAAGTATCAGGATTTCATACAAAAACTCGTCTGTTACAAAGGGATTTCACCCACATAGCAAGTGCAACATATAGCTCTCCGGAGCATCTATTTAAACCATACATTGAAATTATGAAAAACATTTATATGCAAAAACAAATGCGATCATAATCGCAACCAAGGTAACAACTGATCCAACTGCATAATGATACCAAGCCTCGGTATGAATGGCATATTTTCTAATCTTTCTAAACTTCAACCGCATTGCATCCATCTTGATCTTGTGATCAGCGACGACATCCGCAACATGCAACTCCAATATCATCTTTTCCTCCTCAATTTTTCTTATTTTTTCCTTGAAGTAATTGTTTTCTTCTTCAACTAAATTTAACCTCTTGACAATAGGGTCGGTTGGAATTTTCGATTCAACCACATCCTAGATAAATAAAATCTATGTCACATTGGTCGGCATAATTGTCATAAACAATAAATGAACCAAATAGTTATCAAAAGGTAATATATACCACATCCGAATCATAGACAGGACAAGGGCCGACGGGGGCAGATACCAAAACCATCGCACTGTATAATAACAAGAAATAATAAAAGTAAGAAAATTAGACAAGTATCTATTTGAAGTAAGAATTTTTTTCTTTCAGAAAGAAGATAAGAACAAGAGGCTCACCACGGTGGTGCCGGCTACGAGATCGGCGCGGGCGATCGACGGCGGTGAAGATGGGGACAGGACATGACGGACCGCTAAACCTAGACAATTCTCGGGGAAAATGGAGCTCGGAGGTCGAGTTTCGAGAGGAGAACGATTAACTAGCCTGGCTCGGACATTTCATCGAACACCTCATGTGCATAGGAGGTGAGCTAGAGCACCCAAATTCCCTCCCCTTGCCGGCCAGAGAAAACAGAGTGCTCTGCCGCGGCGATGGGTATATATAGGCAACTTATTTGTCCCGGTTCGTGGCATGAACCGGGACTAAATCCCTCCCTTCTATATCGGTTCGTGGCACGAACCGGTACCAATGGCTGTGGGCCAGGAGCGTGGACCATTGGTCCCGGTTCTTGCCTAGAACTGGGACAAATGGATCCAGACAAACCAGGACCAATGCCCACGAGGCCCCGGCCGGCCCCCTGTGCTCATGAACCGGGTCTAATGCCCCCCATTGGTCCCGGTTCATGAAGAACCGGGACTAATGGGCTGGCCAGGCCCGAACCAAAGCCCTATTTTCTACTAGTGCGTGTTCCCCAACCCAGCCATGGCTCAGCTCCCGTCCCATCCAGGTTGTACGATGGGACGAGTCTTAATCCACCGATGACTGAGGCAACAGTGCCCCACCCATGCCTCTTGTTAGCCGGAGCGTGGCAACAGTGTCCCTCACCTACCCGCTGACCAGGGCCGGCGTGGCAACAGTGCCCCATCGTCACCACTGACGCCAACAAGCAGCGACCTGACGGAGCGCCACTGTACCCGACTCGACTCGGCCACTCCCTGACGATCGACAAGACGGCGAACAGCTCCCCTAGGCATGCGGGGCCCTCACCTAGGGGAACCCGGCGAACCATAGGCACCCGGAGGGTCCCACCCCAGGGTCCCCAGACGACCCGGCCCCACGGCCTTGTAACATTACCATTGTATCCCTGGGGGGTTGGCCTAGAAACCCTCCCAGGAGCCCTCATGCATAAGGACAAGCACACAGGAAATAGCCAACCGATCAGTAGAACACACCTAGGGAGAAGGAGCAGCCTAAGCCTTGGTCAGTCTTCCTTCTTCCTCCACACAGCTCCAGGAGCAACTCTGTACTGTTGCATATAAACCACACTCGGTAGGACTAGGAGTATTATCTCTCCGGAGAGCCCCGAACCTGGGTATGTCTTGCGTCCCGCGCTCGCTCATGCCGACATCGCCTCTGGAGCCCACCAGTGCCCTCGAGCCTCCTCCTCTCTTTAGCCATCCCATGGCATCTGCCATGCGCCCACCACGACAGACATGCTCAACATCATTGACAGATTCAGCTAATCAAATTAACGGTATTGAATTCTAAGCGAGAAGAACTAAATTTAAAAGAATTGCAATAACGGAATAAAATAGTGTCTTCTATGAATTTTGCGGAATCATCTTATAAATGTCACGCATACAACTGAGTTAGGCTAGGTCTGAAAACTGAAATCAACTAAAATAAAATCAAGAGCGAAGACCCTATATGCATGGCAGTGGATCATCCTATACAGCTGCAATACCTAATCGAAACTGAACTGAACTGAACAAAAATCAATATCCGAACAAAACTGAATGGAAATCAAAATTGAAGCCTTTGAATGCATGTTAGTGGATCATCCTATAATGTTGCATTAACAGACTGTAACTGCTATGGCGGCGGTGGCAGCCAAAGTGCTAGACCCAATATATTTTCCATACTATCTCACATGCATACTAAATCTGGTCACATTTGGTTCCATTAGTATAAGTGCCATCAAATATATTTGTATGTCAAAGAAACACCTAATGATTCAGGCTCATTAGACATTGAGATGATATCAAACCATTCCGCTAGATGCAGAAAGGAAAACTAACGAGCACAATCCAGAACCCTATTAAACTAATCAAGAACCGTATGTACTAAGAAGTAAGAACCCGTCCCCAACCATGAAAATTCATAGAGAGGAGATATAGAAAGGAAGAAGAGGGGGTGAGAGGTCCGTGCATGGTTGTTCCGCCGGGGATCATGTTGGGGAAAGGCCACCACCTCCGATAGGAATCAATGTTTCCCGTAGTTCCACCGGGAAGTCTACTTCTCAGTCCAGAGCTGTCAAGTTCTAGGATTACTGATCGAGGGGTAGAGAAAAAGAAGAAGATGAGATGGTGAATTGATGGAGAGGAGAGGAGAGGAGAGGAGAGGAGAGGGGTACTTCCAGGAGAAAATTCACCTTGATCAATGGAGAAGAGAAGCGCCGGGATGCACAACCATAATTGGTCATCGCCGGCGTCGCCTGGAGGTCGGTCGGACAAGGCCGCACGGAACTTGGTAGAGGAAGGGTACGGTTAGCGGATGGGGAAGGGAAGTGCCAGGGGCGCGGCGTCGTCTCGTTGGTCTTAGGTCGCCGCCGGTTGTCGGTGTCGCCACGGGGTGGGAGTGAGGCGGCGGATGGGAAGGGAACTGGTGGGAGAAGAGCCAAGGAAAAGAATTCTATGAGACCAGGTCTCACGGGTTAGCAGGTGAGACCCATCCTGATGGATAACACGTGGCATTCACAAATCATAAAGCATCTACCCCACAACCCACCTGAAATCAGGGGGGAGAGATTAGATGCTTTGTGATTTGTGAATGCCACGTGTCATCCATCAGGGCGGGTCTCACCTGCTAATCGTGATTCTATGAGACCAGGTCTCACGGGTTAGCAGGTGAGACCCATCGTGATGGATGACACGTGGCATTCACAAATCACAAAGCATCTACCCCACACCCCACCTGAAATCAGGGGGGAGATTAGATGCTTTGTGATTTGTGAATGCCACGTGTCATCCATCAGGGCGGGTCTCACCTGCTAATCGTGAGACCTGGTCTCATATAATTTTTTTCCACCAACGGGGAAGGAGAGATGCGTGGCGGGCATGTTTTTTTCTCACCGAAAAGGAGAAGAGATTAAAGATTGGTCATGATTTATTCCTTTCCATATAAAATGGAGATTAAAGAATGATCATGATTTATTCCTTTCCATATAAAAGTTACTAAATACTAGTACGAAATTGATCTTATTGGCAGATAAAATCGGCTTAAATAGATCATGAGTAAAATCCGGTTTAAATGTGTAGGTGGGATAAAAAAATGGTGAAGGGAGAATTAACCGAAGTAAGGCAAGAGACTACCAACTCAGGCATTAGGACTAGAGATGAGAACTAGTTTCAAACATCTCAACATGAGAAATCCCACCGTGAAGACGGTTCCCGATTTGAACGCATGATTTAAGAGAAAAAATTATTTTGAATAAACGAATCTTCAAAAGAAAAAAAATTCCAAGGCTGCCATTTGCAAACTGAAAAAGTGGGAGTGACCACTACAAGGGTATCCTTAATTACTAATTTCGTATTTGCCACATTGCGGCAAATTATTGGGGTTCGATACACGAAGACTCGTTCGCGGCCAACCCAAGTACTGATATTTTACATGTGAGCAGCCCGGTTGTAACATTCTGGAAGGTACCTAAATAGGTATTCTTATGACTTTCCTGATTTCTTATTTTTCTTTTGTCTTCTTTTTCTCTTTCTATTTCTTTTATTTTCATGTCTTTTTCTATTCTTTTTCTTTTTTCTTTTCTTTCCTTTTTCTGTTTAAGTTTTTCTTTGCTGTTAATATATGTGTTTTTAGAAAGCACATTAATCATTAGTTTACATAATACATATGATTAAAAATATTATACCGCATATTTTTTTATTTAGCACAACATTTTTGTGGTGGACATAGAGCCATATTATTTTCTAAAATACACATGAACTTTAAATTTGCTTCTATGTCAATACCTTCCTCTTTGGTGTAGGCAAGTCCTAGCCAACAAATCAATCCATGCGATTAATTACTTGAAAACCGAGTCCTCATATTTATCTCCTAGAAATCCACTCTCCTCCCTCACGCCTTGCCCAAAGTGGACTTGTAGAGTTGTAGAGAAAATAATTGCCATTGGTTGCGGCGAACAAGCAGATTATTAATCACAAAAGTTAATTAAAAAAATTATACACGGAAGCAAGTCCACAAATGATGCATGCATGCAGCGCAGTTCCCGCATACGCAGCTCACAAACGACAAGACCTATACAAAACTCTTGATGGAAGGGCTCCAGACGCCAAGCTCTATGGCGTTTGGCTCTGCCACTTCGGCGCCAGCTAGGTAAGTGTGGGCCAGGCCCAAATGCCGTCATCCCTGGCGTCTCCTGTGCATGCCAAACGCCAGGGATGTTGGCGTGACCAAAAAGGTCAGAGTCAAAATTCTTTTACAAACAGTGTTAATTCTTGATTAAATTAGGAAAAAAAGTCAAAACAGTAATTTCGTCCACCTGTGCTGCTACGAGTAACTACAGTGTCCACACGTCAGCTTGAATACCAGGAGTACTTGCTATGCCTGAATACGAAGAACATTTAATGCGTTATCGCTGATCCATATGTGCATTCGTGGTCCAGATAAGCATAGCATTGGACGCCGTGTGTAGAAGCAAGTTTTTGTTTCATGACTTGCAATACAGCAGGTTGCAGATGGGTGGTATGCCTTGATCTTGCTGACAATCACCCATGGGCTGAAAAAAACAGTTGGTCCACATGAGCCTCTCCTAAGTTATAACACTGGTATTAAATTTGAATTTCTACTTCTCAAAATTTACAGTCATATTACATATTGAGAAGATAGTAACTTCTGAGAAGAAAATAATTCTAGGAAATTATACAGGTGCACTCACTTTGAGCTGCACCTTTTCTACCCCTGCTACGTCACCTCATATATACTAGATCATTGATGGCGCGCGTTGCCGCGCCCGTCTATTTATACATTAGATGATACGGGTTTTTGTAAATATATGGGCACATGCAACATATTATAGTTGTGCAAACATAGCCATATAATAGTCCATAATCAATGAAATCTCGTATATACTCAGGAAAAAGCAAGGTTTACATATCCAAATTGGCTTCTATGACAACATACACAACAATGTATTTTGCATAATAACAGGAGACATAACCTGATGTTGCATTAATGAAATCTTAGGACTCTCTACCCAAAGGACCACTATGTTCAGAAACAAAGAAGAATTAGTCCTTCTCGGTGCACCTAGGAATTCTTGTGGAGTGCCTCACATGAGAAGACTGCTAACAAGGATTTCAATTAGTTAGGAAATCAAGCACTAAATACCATACAAGCAGCTATAAGGATTGTGACGCCCCCGATTCAATCGTACACTAATCATGCACGCAATTGTGTACGATCAAGATCAGGGACTCACGGGAAGATATCACAACACAACTCTAAAACATAAATAAGTCATACAAGCATCATAATACAAGCCAGGGGCCTCGAGGGCTCGAATACAAGTGCTCGATCATAGACGAGTCAGCGGAAGCAACAATATCTGAGTACAGACATAAGTTAAACAAGTTGCCTTAAGAAGGCTAGCACAAACTGGGATACAGATCGAAAGAGGCGCAGGCCTCCTGCCTGGGATCCTCCTAACTACTCCTGGTCGTCGTCAGCGGGCTGCACGTAGTAGTAGGCACCTCCGGTGTAGTAGGGTCGTCGTCGACGGTGGCGTCTGGCTCCTGGACTCCAGCATCTGGTTGCGACAACCAGAAAGAAAGGAAAGGGGGAAAAAGGGGGAGAAAGCAACCGTGAGTACTCATCCAAAGTACTCGCAAGCAAGGAACTACACTACATATGCATGGGTATATGTGTAAGGAGGCCATATCAGTGGACTGAACTGCAGAATGCCAGAATAAGAGGGGGATAGCTAATCCTGTCGAAGACTACGCTTCTGGCAGCCTCCGTCTTGCAGCATGTAGAAGAGAGTAGATTGAAGTCCTCCAAGTAGCATCTTCAAGTAGCATCTCCAAGCAGCATCTCCAGTAGCATCGCATAGCATAATCCTACCCGGCGATCCTCTCCTCATCGCCCTGAGGAAAGCGATCACCGGGTTGTCTGTGGAACTTGGAAGGGTGTGTTTTATTAAGTATCCGGTTCTAGTTGTCATAAGGTCAAGGTACAACTCCAAGTCGTCCTGTTACCGAAGATCACGGCTATTCGAATAGATTAACTTCCCTGCAGGGGTGCACCACATAACCCAACACGCTTGATCCCATTTGGCCGGACACACTTTCCTGGGTCATGCCCGGCCGCGGAAGATCAACACGTCGCAGCCCCACCTAGGCAAAACAGAGAGGCCAGCCGGTCTAAACCTAAGCGCACAGGGGTCTGGGCCCATCGCCCATAGCACACCTGCACGTTGCGTACGGCGGCCGAAAGCAGACCTAGCCTAGTGGCGTTCCAGTCCAATTCGGCGCGCGCCGCTCCGTCGCTGACGTCTGAAGTGCTTCGGCTGATACCACGACGTCGGGATACCCATAACTACTCCCGCGTAGATGGTTAGTGCGTATAGGCTCGTAGCCGACTCAGATCAAATACCAAGATCTCGTTAAGCGTGTTAAGTATCCGCGAACGCCGAACAGGGCCAGGCCCACCTGTCTCCTAGGTGGTCTCAACCTGCCCTGTCGCTCCGCCACAAGTAATAGTCGGGGGCCGTCGGGAACCCAGGCCCACCTCTACCGGGATGGAGCCACCTGTCCCTTTCAGCCCCCAACTCCGAACAGTATCACAGGTAATGTAACAGTGTAAAGTATATAGTATATGCCCGTGATCACCTCCCGAAGTGATCACAGCCCAGTAGTATAGCATGGCAGACAGACAAGAGTGTAGGGCCACTGATGGAACACTAGCATCCTATACTAAGCATTTAGGATTGCGGGTAAGGTATCAATGACTGTAGCAGCAATGACAGGCTATGCATCAGAATAGGATTAACGGAAAGCAGTAACATGCTACACTACTCTAATGCAAGCAGTATAGAGAAGAGTAGGCGATATCTGGTGATCAAAGGGGGGGCTTGCCTGGTTGCTCTGGCAAGAGAGAGAGGGGTCGTCGGTGATGTAGTCAACCACAGGGGCATCAGCATCGTCACGGGGTCTACCGGAGAGAAGAGGGGGGAGAAACAGTAAATACATAGCAATCAAGTGCATAACAGGACAACAAGCAGAGCTAGACGTGTTCTAACGCGGTAGTAGGTGATACCGACGAAGGGGGAAAGCATTCGGGAAAGTGTTCCCGGTGTTTCGTGTTTTCAGACAGATGAACCGGAGGGGAAAAGTTGCGTGTTTGATATGTTAGGGGTGTGTGGTGGACGAACGGGCTGCGTATCCGGAATCGTCTCGTCGTTCTGAGCAACTTTCATGTTGAAAATATTTTAATCCGAGTTACGGATTAAAAGATATGATTTTCTAAAGATTTTATTAATTTCTGGAATTTAATTAATTATTTAAATTCAACATTATACAAAATAGTATTTGCTGACGTCATCATGACGTCAGCATGACGTCAGCAGTCAACAGAGGTGTTGACTGGTCGACTGACGTGTGGGTCCCACTAGTCATTGACTGTTTAGTCTAATTAGTGTTTAACTAAACTAACTACTGTTTAATTAAACTAATTAGTTAGTTAGGTTAATGTAATTATGATTAATTAACTTAATTTATTCCTTAATTAATTAATTAATTAAATTATTATTATCTATTTATTTATTTTATTTATTTATATATTATTTTTAATTCCTTTTTTTAACACCTATTTTTTTGTAAAAAGGAAGGGGCTGTGGGGCCCGCTGTTAGTGGCCCATCTAGCCACTGGAGCGGGTGCGCTAACGGGCGCTGTGGCGGGGCGCACCCAGGCGCACATCACGCAGGGGGCGAGGCAGTGGCCACGGCGGGGCTCGCCGGCCGGCCGTTTCCGGCGATGAAAGCCGGCGCGGCGGGGGCGCGTTGGGTAGCGCGGGCGGGGATGTGGCCGAAGACGAGGCCTGGGGCGTAGGCGCGGGCCGCGGTGGCGAACAGCGCGAGCGGGGTGAGGACGACAGGCGAGGCCACACGCGCGGGAGCGGACGGAGAGTTTCAGGGGCATAGGTGGTGGCGTCCTACGGCGACGGGAGGGGGAGAGGAAGGGGATGAGGGCTCACAGGGCCCTGTAGATGTGCAAAGGCGTGCTCGGGGCAGCCGGTCGGGGGAGAGGCAGGAAGGCGACGCCGACAAGGTGACGGCGAGCGGCAACGGCGCGACGTCGGGGCAGTTCGGCGCGAGGGCGAGGAGGCGTCGGCGTTGACGGAGTCCGGCGTCGCCGGGGTGGGCGCCGGTGTCGTGGGGTGGGAAGGCGCGGTCGCCGGGGAGAGGCAGCGGGGTCGGGCACCTTGGCCGCGGGCGCGCGTCAGATCAAGCGAGGGAGCGGGAGGAGGGGATCGGGGCGAGTGGCAAGGTCGGGGCGTCGCCCGATCCAGATCCTGAATTGGGGGGAGGAGAGGAGCGAGGGGAGTGGCCGTCGTGCGGGGGGGGGAGTGGGCGAGTGGGGCGTGGGGAATCGGGGCGGCCTAGGGTTTGGCCGAGTGGGGAGCGGGGGTTATGCAGGGGGCGAGTGGGCCGGCCTGGGGGCCCGATGGCCTGCTGGGCCGAGGCCCAGTGGGGGGGGGTTTGCTCTTTTTTTTGTCTGTTTAGTTTTTCTCTTTTGTATTTTCTTTTCTGTTTTATTTTAAGTTCCCTTTTATTACAGTTTTATAAAAAAACACTAGCACCTAAATTTGTATTTATAAATAGACTACTGCTACCTTAATTCTCAACCGAAAATAAAATAGTTTAATATTTTTAAAATTCAATAGGCATGTATTTAACTGTTTTAACTACAGTTTTAATTATCTTAGAGCCTTTAAACACTTTAGCAAAGTTTGGTTTCTCCACCATAATTACCGCTGCATTATTTAGTTCACTCCGAACATTTTAGTTTTAAAGTTTGGAAACTTTTGTTGTTTGCGTATGTTTTAAATTTGAATTTGAATCGGGTTCGAATCAACGTGAGTTTAATCACAGTAATGGAGGTGACGTGGCATCATTAGCTTGGGATTACTGTAGTCTAATTATCCGGGCGTCACAATTCTCCTCCACTACAAGAAATCTCGTCCCGAGATTTAAGAGGGGAGTAAGGGGGGGGGGTCTGGTTATTCTAATGGATCTTCTTGAAGAAGTTAATCCCTTTCGTTGATGTCTTCAATTCTTTATTCCAAAGCATCATGATGAAGTTGTCGTCCTTTCTTCGGGGAACTCCATCGTACTTACGAATAGGTAAGGGGCAGCTCTACAATGATAGGAGGTTATAAGGGAAATTCATCTGGGGGTATCCCAAGAATGAACATATGAGTACCTCTCGAGTTGAACAAATTACACCTATCGAGAGCAAAGTAAGACGGTGCAATAAGAAGTTTCAAGCGGATAGGCAATCGTTCATTGCCTGAAGCAGAGTGCGAAAGGGGTTCTGAGCAACCGGAATAAGTATTGTGTCCGATACCAGAATAGATCAACAGGCAAGTGGCCCGTGAATTACATACAAAGTCAAGCACGAGGAATAACTTTGACAACAGGTTGTACAGGAGAGTCAGGTTTCGTTCCTGGGACCTGTGGGTTATGGGCCCACCATGTGGGTTAAAAGTAGAAAGGGGGGCTGACATCCTGTACGATCACGATAGCAAGGCATGTCAGAGAGTAGCATGTCAGTTATGTCGGCAACAATGTCAGTACCCAGGGCGAGGGACGAAGAGAACCATTTTCCTGCTCGTTGAACGAGGCGGACCAGTAGGCAAAGTTCTCGTCCATCGGTGGTTACCGGAATGTCATCAACAAAAGTAACAGGGTCTTACTGACAGAATTGTACAACGAGGTGTTTACATAAGCAGGAGAATATTACTGCTCAGATCATATAGTGCACAAGAAAGGTTAAACCAACAATGGAAGGAAAATATGATCATCAGATTAAACAGAACAATGGAAAGGAAATTATGTTTAAACACATATTTCAAGGGTATATCCTTCCCAAGGACAAGCAGAGCATGATATCCATGACAGTATATTATGTAGAAAACTCCTTAGGTAGGGGAGAGAAATTTCATGATATTACCCATACAGCGGTGTTTGGATAATTGGGCAGGAAACATTTAACATTGGGCTTCAAATGTTCTTGTTGAAAATTGGAGTACCATAGACATGCTTCGAGATAGCATTGACAAGGTCTTCAGGTGAAGATCAGACTTTGGAAACACGAAGGATCCATCAGGAATAACTTGTAGAATAAGTCTTACAATTTCCTCATGGATGAATGGATAACCTTACTGAAAAGGAATCTATAATGATAGGTCCTCCAGCCGGGGGGGGGGGGGGTGCTAGGCATGACATCATGTTACCGGGTCATCAAAGGATCAACATCATGACTCTTGGAAAGTTGTCCCAACCATCATATCTGACCGAGATTCAGATCCGATTGGTGTCAGGATACCTCAGACTTAGGATACCTGAGAAGAAAAGGTGCAACGCAAATTGACGAGATGACATTGTAAGATTCTCGGGGAAATGAACTATGAAGTGATTTCCGTTAACAAGAGTCCATCATTAACCCAAGGAGAGGACAAGGAGGTGTCTGGTGAACTCAACGGCAATTCACCGAGATTCCCAAAAGATGGATTTCCACCATTAAGTGAACAAGGAGATAACATTTGTCAGATCAAATGATATAAGGAAGTATGCTCGAGGAAAACATACACAATTAAACATTGGTTGAAAGGTGCGCCCGAAATATGGGTTGGGTTGCACGACCAATGTCAGAATGGTGATTCAATTAGCGAAGGACTTAGAATGAACTATCGCCCATTCACTTCAAAGCAATAGGGTTGTTAGAAGTTTTGAATTCACACGTCATAGCTCCATTGTCGGTATTCTGGTTGAAAACAATACGGGGACCAAGGAATGAACGAAGATGGCAAGAAGTATTATGATATCAAGAATTATTAAGAGGTGGTGAAATTCTCACCACATTCTTGACAAAAAGAGATGGTAATACTTCCGAGGTAAGGAAGATCAACTGCTGGGTAGCAGTGATCTCAAGGTTTACACAAAACACGAACAAGTTGTGTTGAACGGAAGGCAATAAAGTGGTCGATGAGAACAGGAATCATCGAGGGGCAAGGATGGTATTACCCATCATGAATTCAATTGAATTCCTGGAAGAGCTCGGAATGATGATGATGATCACGACACATTTGTCGAGAGATTTCACGAAGATGTAATCGATCGACGATGACATCAAGTCAAACAATGATGAAGTGAAAGGTTATTGGAACCAAGGGTACGACACCAACTCGAAACCAAGCTTGTTGTTCAAGGCGAAATGATATGACGATGAGGATCGACGTAAGGTTAGTTCATCGTCGAAAATTGGTGCTCCGAGAATAAGGACCAGGTAGCACAGTTAGAATCGTCACGACAATGATATAGCCAAACAGGCTAGGAATGACGTGATCGGGTACAAACTCGTACTTATAGAAGCTTACTGAAGAGTTGTTGAACCGTAGAGCGGACTCGGTTCAATTATCAGGGTCTTTGAGTGTTCAATAACTCAGAGCCCGCGAAAAATTGGAATCAGTGGGAAGGTAGCACTTGATGAAGAACTCGTAAAAGTTATGCAGTTCCATGATAATCTCGAGATACCAGGGGGGTAATACTCGACACAAGATCAAAGTAAAGGTTGGACTGGTGTATTGATCCATAGGAGACAATTGTTTTAACTTGTCCGAGAAGTGAGATCAAAGAAGAACAATCATGGTCGGAACCACGGTTGCAAGGGATCAATTCGCAGATACCATATGTTAGTTATCAAGGAAATAGTTATTGTTACAAGAAGCTTCCATGATAGGATATACATCGTGTCCATGGGCATGAACACAAAGTTCAAGGTCGACTCCCACTTCTCCAATGCATAACCTTTCATTCACTTCTCACGTTCGATGATGTTGCAGTGTTGAAATTTTATCTGGTGAAGCACCAGAAGAGTATGACTCGTGAAAACTTTCGGGTTCACACGGTTTAGAGAAGGCATATGTTCAACCCATAGGGGCTTCTTAGAAACATATACCACGAGTTTCAAGAGTAAATAACACAAGCTCGAAAGTAGAGCAAGGTTGAGAAAGTAGATGATACAATTACCAAGGGCATTATGTATCCAAGGGAAGGCTCACAAGGTTATTGAGTATGAAGGATGCTGATGGATAAAATCCAACAATGGGCCTGATGGTCCACAAGGGATCTGACGTGAGCATCGGTACTCAACTAGAGGAAGAAGAGTGCAAGGAGATCAAATTATAGAAACACTGACTAACTCAATTCTCAAATGCAAAGGAATTATGATTTCCAAATCAAGGGATCAGAAGCAATGCTCTGATTAGGGATGGATAAGTTGAATAGCCTTAGGGTACAATCAACGACAATTGGATTGGTCGAGAACCAATTCCAGTTAAAAGAAAGGCAGCTCAGCCGGAAAGGTAATTTATAAGGATCAATGATGTTTGCGGGTATTCGCAAACATATTGAGTCAACAGACTCAAAATGATAAAGACAAGGAATGTCATTAAGACTACGAGACTTATGGGATTAACCATAATGCAAGCAAGCAAGAATTTCAAGAGCCAAAGGCTCCAGAGGATTTTCGGAAGATCGAATATTATTTTGAAGACTTTTGTGAATCACATGAACAACTGGGGATAAGCGGATACTCGACAAGTGCGAGAATTATCCATAGGGGTATTCAAGTGACAAAGAACAGCAAGGCAGTAAGCTCAAGGGATTATTGAAACAACGACGAGTTTTTCAGGGTATCTTGTAATAACAAGACCACTGGGGATGAATGTAAGAATAACAAATGCAAGTAGTTATCCATAAGGGTTTGCGGTGGAAGGTGAATTGCAAACACGATGAACACAAGTTCTCGGGTTAACAGTGGAGAGTATCTTCAGGGTCTTCTGGTGCAGCAGACGATCATTAGTAATAAGGGGCTCTCCGGGTGAAAGTGATAACGAGATCCTAATGTTAGACTTAGTAAACTTCATTTAACCCGAATAGAGGAGAGATCAGAGTCCCAGAGTATAGGCGAGGAGTAAAAGATCCTAATACCTCCCGATGGCGACGTGGGCCCATGGGCCACACAGCCATGTTAGTAAAAGTTTTTCAACGACTAGACTCGACTTCGGCCAAGGAGTTGGAAAGGGGGATTCCTACAGGCAGTCGGCTCTGATACCAACTTGTGACGCCCCCGATTCAATCGTACACTAATCATGCACGCAATTGTGTACGATCAAGATCAGGGACTCACGGGAAGATATCACAACACAACTCTAAAACATAAATAAGTCATACAAGCATCATAATACAAGCCAGGGGCCTCGAGGGCTCGAATACAAGTGCTCGATCATAGACGAGTCAGCGGAAGCAACAATATTTGAGTACAGACATAAGTTAAACAAGTTGCCTTATGAAGGCTAGCACAAACTGGGATACAGATCGAAAGAGGCGCAGGCCTCCTACCTGGGATCCTCCTAACTACTCTTGGTCGTCGTCAACGGGCTGCACGTAGTAGTAGGCACCTCCAGTGTAGTAGTCGTCGTCGACGGTGGCGTCTGGCTCCAGGGCTCCAGCAACTGGTTGCGACAACCAGAAAGAAAGGAAAGGGGCAAAAAGGGGGGAGAAAGCAACCGTGAGTACTCATCCAAAGTACTCGCAAGCAAGGAACTACACTACATATGCATGGGTATATGTGTAGGGAGGCCATATCAGTGGACTGAACTACAGAATGCCAGAATAAGAGGGGGATAGCTAATCCTGTCGAAGACTACGCTTCTGGCAGCCTCCGTCTTGCAGCATGTAGAAGAGAATAGATTGAAGTCCTCCAAGTAGCATCTTCAAGTAGCATCTCCAAGCAGCATCTCCAAGTAGCATCGCATAGCATAATCCTACCCGGCGATCCCCTCCTCATATCCCTGAGGTAGAGCGACCACCGGTTGTATCTGACACTTGGAAGGGTGTGTTTTATTAAGTATCCGGTTCTAGTTGTCATAAGGTCAAGGTACAACTCCAAGTCGTCCTGTTACCAAAGATCACGGCTATTCGAATAGATTAACTTCCCTGCAGGGGTGCACCACATAACCCAACACGCTTGATCCCATTTGGCCGGACACACTTTCCTGGGTCATGCCCGGCCGCGGAAGATCAACACGTCGCAGCCCCACCTAGGCAAAACAGAGAGGCCAGCACGCCGGTCTAAACCTAAGCGCACAGGGGTCTGGGCCCATCGCCCATAGCACACCTGCACGTTGCGTTCCAGTCCAATTCGGCGCGCGCCGCTCCGTCGCTGACGTCTGAAGTGCTTCGGCTGATACCACGACGTCGGGATACCCATAACTACTCCCGCGTAGATGGTTAGTGCGTATAGGCTCGTAGCCGACTCAGATCAAATACCAAGATCTCGTTAAGCGTGTTAAGTATCCGCGAACGCCGAACAGGGCCAGGCCCACCTGTCTCCTAGGTGGTCTCAACCTGCCCTGTCGCTCCGCCACAAGTAACAGTCGGGGGCCGTCGGGAACCCAGGCCCACCTCTACCGGGGTGGAGCCACCTGTCCTTTCAGCCCCCAACTCCGAACAGTATCACAGGTAATGTAACAGTGTAAAGTATATAGTATATGCCCGTGATCACCTCCCGAAGTGATCACAGCCCAGTAGTATAGCATGGCAGACGGACAAGAGTGTAGGGCCACTGATGGAACACTAGCATCCTATACTAAGCATTTAGGATTGCGGGTAAGGTATCAATGACTGTAGCAGCAATGACAGGCTATGCATCAGAATAGGATTAACGGAAAGCAGTAACATGCTACACTACTCTAATGCAAGCAGTATAGAGAAGAGTAGGCGATATCTGGTGATCAAAGGGGGGCTTGCCTGGTTGCTCTGGCAAGAGAGAGAGGGGTCGTCGGTGATGTAGTCAACCACAGGGGCATCAGCATCGTCACGGGGTCTACCGGAGAGAAGAGGGGGGAGAAACAGTAAATACATAGCAATCAAGTGCATAACAGGACAACAAGCAGAGCTAGACGTGTTCTAACGCGGTAGTAGGTGATACCGACGAAGGGGGAAAGCATTCGGGAAAGTGTTCCCGGTGTTTCGTGTTTTCGGACAGATGAACCGGAGGGGGAAAGTTGCGTGTTTGATATGTTAGGCGTGTGTGGTGGACGAACGGGTTGCGTATCCGGAATCGTCTCGTCGTTCTGAGCAACTTTCATGTTGAAAATATTTTAATCCGAGTTACGGATTAAAAGATATAATTTTCTAAAGATTTTATTAATTTCTGGAATTTAATTAATTATTTAAATTCAACATTATCCAAAACAGTATTTGTTGATGTCATCATGACGTCAGCAGTCAACAGAGGTGTTGACTGGTCAACTGACGTGTGGGTCCCACTAGTCATTGACTGTTTAGTCTAATTAGTGTTTAACTAAACTAACTACTGTTTAATTAAACTAATTAGTTAGTTAGGTTAATGTAATTATGATTAATTAACTTAATTTATTCCTTAATTAATTAATTAATTAAATTATTATTATCTATTTATTTATTTTATTTATTATATATATTATTTTTAATTCCTTTTTTTAACACCTATTTTTTTGTAAAAAGGAAGGGGCTGTGGGGCCCGCTGTTAGTGGCCCATCTAGCCATTGGAGCGGGTGCGCTAACGGGCGCTGGGGCGGGGCGCACCCAGGCGCACATCACGCAGGGGGCGAGGCAGTGGCCACGGCGGGGCTCGGCGGCCGGCCGTTTCCGGCGATGAAAGCCGGCGCGGCGGGGGCGCGTTGGGTAGCGCGGGCGGGGATGTGGCCGAAGACGAGGCCTGGGGCATAGGCGCGGGCCGCGGTGGCGAACAGCGCGAGCGGGGTAAGGACGACAGGCGAGGCCACACGCGCGGGAGCGGACGGAGAGTTTCAGGGGCATAGGTGGTGGCGTCCTACGGCGACGGGAGGGGGAGAGGAAGGGGATGAGGGCTCACAGGGCCCTGTAGATGTGCAAAGGCGTGCTCGGGGCAGCCGGTCGGGGGAGAGGCAGGAAGGCGACGCCGACAAGGTGACGGCGAGCGGCAACGGCGCGACGTCGGGGCAGTTCGGCGCGAGGGCGAGGAGGCGTCGGCGTTGACGGAGTCCGGCGTCGCCGGGGTGGGCGCCGGTGTCGTGGGGTGGGAAGGCGCGTCGCCGGGGAGAGGCAGCGGGGTCGGGCACCTTGGCCGCGGGCGCGCGTCAGATCAAGCGAGGGAGCGGGAGGAGGGGATCGGGGCGAGTGGCGAGGTCGGGGCATCGCCCGATCCAGATCCTGAATCGGGGGGAGGAGAGGAGCGAGGGGAGTGGCCGTCGTGCGGGGGGGGGGGAGTGGGCGAGTGGGGCGTGGGGAATCGGGGCGGCCTAGGGTTTGGCCGAGTGGGGAGCGGGGGTTATGCAGGGGGCGAGTGGGCCGGCCTGGGGGCCCGATGGCCTGCTGGGCCGAGGCCCAGTGGGGGGGGGGGTTTGCTCTTTTTTTTTGTCTGTTTAGTTTTTCTCTTTTGTATTTTCTTTTCTGTTTTATTTTAAGTTCCCTTTTATTACAGTTTTATAAAAAAAACACTAGCACCTAAATTTGTATTTATAAATATACTACTGCCACCTTAATTCTCAACCGAAAATAAAATAGTTTAATATTTTTAAAATTCAATAGGCATGTATTTAACTGTTTTAACTACGGTTTTAATTATCTTAGAGCCTTTAAACACTTTAGCAAAGTTTGGTTTCTCCACCATAATTACCGCTGCATTATTTAGTTCACTCCGAACATTTTAGTTTTAAAGTTTGGAAACTTTTGTTGTTTTCGTATGTTTTAAATTTGAATTTGAATCGGGTTCGAATCAACGTGAGTTTAATCACAGTAATGGAGGTGACGTGGCATCATTAGCTTGGGATTACTGTAGTCTAATTATCCGGGCGTCACAATTGAGTCAGCTAAATAGACTACCTTAGATGGAATTTGGTAGAATGATAGAAATATCTTTAAATAAGCATAAAGTATCTCATTTCTATTTTCAGTGGAACACTTAACTTCTACTTCATTTCACATACTCAAATCAGATACTGGTCATTTAAATGATGTATTTTATATTTCTCGGGTTGTCCTAGTGTTCTGACCACTGTAACCAGGCCAAGCCTATGCAGATAACACTTTTCCCAAGGCCTCTGACACAACCCCCTATATTACAACTGCAAGATCTTGTTTCTAATTCGGTCTGCATCGCACTTCACTTCCTGATTCCTGGGCCAGAAGTTCTGCAGAACTGCTTTTCCAGAGGAAACTTTGAAGCGGTCCACAAGAGTCAAATCAGTCGGCCGCTTTGGGTAAGAGGACAAGAGGATCGGCGAGCCAATGCTCACTGAGAGACACCTTGGCCGCCCCTTCCTTCATGGTAATTCTACAACATCATAAGGATGGCAGACGGTAAATGGAGCCACACTTGGTCATGCATTACAAACTTAGCTATATGAAAGAAATGTGACAAGTGATTATTCTTGCCACAACATCAGCTACTGAATCAATGAATTTTTTTGTTATTTCGGTGGATGTATAGGAATCATCATCATCGAGCTTTTGCTAAATCCGATGGAAAAAAACAAAAAGTCAGCACTAAGCCAATGATGCAATATAAAGAGTATATTATGATATAATTTTTACACGCATTCTCATGGCATTACACTACAGCGGGTTCCTAAGAAGAAAAACATATCACCCACTCCAAAAAAGCATAACCACTGCAGTAGATTACCTCTTTATGCTCAACACTTCCCTTTATAGTACTTCTGAAATCGTTGGGTTTGTCCTCACCATGTTTCTAACAGGAGAGTTCTATCAGTACTATGAACACAAGCCAAATGTGTTATGAATGACGACATCACCTGAAGAAAAGCCAAGCATTCAAAAAGATATACAGAAAATCGTTTGTTTTGCTACATCATTTAGGTTAAAGGCATAATCTATCTTTTTGTGTTTCTTCCATGGACTGCCAGATATTTCGAAGTTCCGTTTCTTCGTAGTTTCTACCATATATTTGATTTGCTCTATATGCTCCATAGACCGCCTCTAGTATTTATCTGCACTGCTTATAAAAGAAGTTGGTAGTCTATTCATGATTCCTTACTTTACCCAGCAATTGTCTATATATGATGCAATCATTTTTTTTGGTCCTTATAAATAATATGGATTTCGTCTGAAATAAAATACGTAATAAATTGCACTTGCACCTGGTTACCTCTTGCCATATGTCATCGTAACTACCACAATAATTTACTAAATCATTCTTTGGCCTTCCATTCATTACAAGCTAGGAAAAATATTAAGCCCCGGCCGGGTCTCATGACCGAGACGATCGTGAAGTAGAAAGCCACAGAGAAATAGATCAACATGTATCCATCCAAGCGAGAGGTGCAAGAATCACGCTCCTTTGCTCATAATCACTTTCGCTACCCAGCCATCACCTCTTGTGTGGATCAAGAACCATAGTGATAGATTGGACCAAAAATATTGAAGTTCTTGATTCAGTCACATCATACTTTATGAAGCAGGGGAGGTTCCTCCTCAAAATCATCTAGGAGAGTACAAGCACAACACGTAGAAATCACAGCTGATAGAAAGATGGAGGCATCGGGTTAGGAATAGAGGAGAAATACCACGGAGTTGCAAAGTTGTTGGGAAAGCAGAGTGGCGGGGAACGGTGGCGGCGGCGGCTCCATCCCAATCTCCCCCGCCGCAGCAGGAGACGGATCTTCAATTCCTGTTCGCGCTGATCTGCAAGCCAAAAAACAGAGGGGAATTAGTGAGTTGGGCTGAATCCGTGGGGAAAACTTGGATTAGCACCAGGGAAGAGGTAGAGTGGTGGATCCAGTGGCGGCATCCGTCTCCATCGCTTGTGGCGTCCTAGGGGAAATCGATCTGAGTAAGGTAGAGAGCAGGGGAACGAGAGAAGACGCATACTGGTGTTTGGCGGGGGTGCCTTCTTTGCTCGTGCGAGAGAGGGACATCGTGGCGACGGTGGCAGCGGCGGCGATGCGAGTATGGGGTATGGTCGGAGGTCGGGGAGAGAGAGAAAAAAGGAGATGGGATGTGCTCGCGGGCTTGCTGGGGTTGAATGGGCTCCGAGCGGTAAACAGGCCCGGTTAACCAGAGGCTGCCGTTTTTTCCATCGGAGTAGCAGCCCCTAGGACAGCGGCCCAGTTAGCGAGAAGTGCAAGATCAGACGGTCAGGATGACCCAGATTCTTGATCTAACGGCCAAAATCTCCAAATGCGTGAGAGGGCTAGGATTAGGTGCGGTTATACTGTCCTTAATTTACATTGCGTACACATATGATCATGCCAGGAATTGCAACTCTCTTAATTGTAGAATATCAGCTCTAAAAAATGGGTCGGATCTAGCGCCCATGCGCCATGATTGCAACATCCCCAGCGTTACCCCGCCTCCGACTCATCGCGGTCGTCACCTTACACCATCGTGTTTAGAGAAAAAAGATCTAAAAAAGCAACAAATGCTCAATGGTCGGTTGAAGCAAAATCATTATAAGGTTCCAGCAAAAAGAGACATCGTTTCCAGCAAAATCAAGCTCAACACAGGGAACTTCAGTGATTGATTGGTAGCAAAAACAAACGCTAGTTCCAGCAAAATAACTTAGCAGGGAGACTCCCATCGGTTTCGATTGTAGCAAACGAAAGAAGGATTGTAGCAAAAAGAAAAACTAGTTCCAGCAAAAATTACACTGGTTCAAGCAAAAAACACGCGTCTCCAGCATGGGCCCGTCTGGTTCCAGCAAATCGCATGGCCGATGGCAGCAAAAACTGATGCCGGTTCCAGCAAATGGATGGCCGGTTGCAGCAAAAAAGGGTCGTCCGCAGCCCGCCATCCGTCTCTATGACGTGAAGACCTTTTGTCGGTTGAAGCAGCCGGGGGGGGGGGGGGGTTCCAGCTCTGGGATGCCCGGTTGCAGCAAAAAGGCGTCGCCGGCTGTCGCGGGTTGAAACAATAGCATTATCAAATAGGTCAGATCTGACTATTGGCTTAGCCATGATTATTTTGCAGTCAGGCACAATTCAAAAGACCATCTTAGCCAAGTCATTATGTCATTGTTTGAATGCAATTCCTGCATTATGGATAACTGCATTTACATGGAGCGATGGTGTAAAAACTGAAGAGTTAGAAACATCGTATGGGTGGACCGTGTGCGTCTTTGAAGTAGCATACAACACTGGAATGAAAACCAGAATTACGTACATTGGTGTTATATTATTATTGAACTACTTTCAAGGGAAACTTGGGCATCAACATTATCATTTGAGTCCATTCTTTGTTCGAAAAATGATGCAAGTTTTGCATAGGCCTGCAGAAGAAAACAACACAATATTAGCTCTGTTATCATGCCACACTAAAATTGCAGAAAGATAAGTGCATCAGTAGCTACTTACCTTTGCATATGGACCACCAGATTGTTGATGCGGGAGGGGCCGTGACGCTGTACCCACCACAACAATACTTCTTGCAAGGGCATCCAGTGGAACATCTAGCCGGATAGTGAGTCCTTTCTTTAGATAACTCCTCTAAATTTCACACAACAAACTTAGTAAGCATTGCCGTGAAAAGGAACTCGGGCTAGATAGGCAAAGCTGAGTGAGGTATCTAGTACTGAAGGACACGAATATGACCAATACAACGCGTGCCACCGGAACATTCGAATACATCCGGTCTAGCATCGTTAAGTTGAAAATAGTTGAGAACTGTCCATAAGGTGCCCAGCTGAACCTGTTCATTCGGATGGACCTCACCATGCCAGCAATATCTTGCAGCCATCGATGGTTACGGAGAGCTTCCCGAACTGTTCTCTTATTCAGGATGCGAGGACTGATATTCAGTAGTAAGGATGGTGCAAAATTACTAACAGCAAAGCCTTACATCCATTTGTCAGTCTGAAAAAAGTTGTACGCCTATCTCCCACATCAATCAATATGACCAAACTACTAAAGAACTGATGTACAAAATCATCCACGGCTTCCAGTAATCCTTGCCATGGTCTATTTTGATCTGATCTTCTCATCTACTCCCGTCTCATCCGAAGAGCTACAGCCTGTAGCTGCAAGTTTTTGACTCCCAATCTCTGAAGCAATAAGGCCTGCACACATTGTTAGATAATAACAAAAAATAAACGAGACAAAGAGACACGGATTTGTGACGGAGAAGCGATCTGTCCAAGTCGTCATTCCTTCACGTGAAGCTAATCTATTTGCTTTTTTGCTTTCATCACCGATCAACTGGTACTTTGGTCAGCCAGCTACTAGTACTGGTATTCGTCACGTGAAGGCTACAGGGCTATTTTTCCTTGGTCAACTGCTACGTACAGACTATCAGACTATCAGGTGCTACTTTTCCTATCCCGTTTGATCCGCATATTAAATTCTGTCAAGAATTTTTCTACCGGGCTTCTATTACTTTGTGTACACAGATTTTATCCAGATTTTATCTACTCATGGCATCCATGAAGTACGATCTTCCGCTGCTGGACCGTGATACAAGGTTTACCCTATGGCAAGTCAAGATGCGGGCGTTGTTGGCACAGTCCGACTATGATGAAGCACTGGATAGTTTTGGGAAGAACAGAATTCAGGACTGGACTGATGAGGAGAAAAGAATTGATTGAAAGGCTTTGTCACAAATTCAACTCCATTTGCATAATAATGTTTTGCAGGAAGTTTTGAGCGAGAAAACTGCCGCCGCTCTATGGTTAAAGCTGGAAGGGATTTGCATGACAAAAGATCTCACCAGTAAGATGCATCTAAAGCAAAAATTATTCCTGCACAGGTTACCCGAGGGTGGTAATATTTTGAATCATATTTCAGAATTTAAAGAGATCATGTCTGATCTAGCTGCAATGGAGGTTAAGTATGAAAAGGAAGATACTGCTTTAATGTTACTTTGTTCACTGCCAAGTTCTTATACAAATTTTAGAGACACCATATTATACAGTCGTGATACTCTCACACTTAATAAAAGTTTATGAAGCTTTGAACTCTAAGAAGAAGATGAAATTAATGGTGCCTCATGATGGTTCTAGTTCATCCCAAGCCGAGGGATTATCTGTTCGTGGCAGGACAAAGGAGAAGAACTCCAATAATGGAAACAGAGGCAAAAGTAAGAACGGCTACAGGGGCCGGTCGCAATCCAGAGAGAAGAAATATTGCAGATATTGCAAGAGAGACAGGCATGACATCTCAGAGTATTTCAAGTTGCAGAATAAAGAAAAGAGGAAAGGTAACAAGCAAGGTGGAAATTCTGCTAACATTGCTCGTGATGATAGTTCCGATGATGCTCTTGTCGTTATTGCTGGATGTGCTGAGACCAATGATGAGTGGGTACTTGACACTGCATGCACTTTTCATATGTGCCCGCATAGAGATTGGTTTTCTACTTTTGATTCCACTACTTCTGCTGGTTCCATTTTGGGTTTTGATAATTCACCATGCAAGACTGAAGGCATAGGTTCCGTTCGAATCAAAATGTTTGATGGCACAATCAGAACTTTGACAGATGTTCGGTATATTCCGAAGATGAAGAGAAATCTTATCTCTGTTAGTGCCCTTGATGCAAAGCGGTACAAGTATTCAGGTGAAGATAGTATTTTGAAGGTCACCAAAGGCTCCCTTGTTATGATGAAAGGTGACTTAAGTTCGACCAATGGTCTTTACTACCTTCGAGGTTCTACCGTTTCAGGTAATGCTACTCCAGTTATTTCAAAGAATTCTGATTGTGATCCTACTAACCTTTGGCATATGCGTCTTGGACATATGAGTGAACTTGGTTTAGCAGAGTTAAATAAGAGAGGTCTTCTTGATGGATATGAACCCGGTAAATTGAAATTTTGTGAGCATTGCATTTTCGGCAAGCACAGGAGGGTGAAGTTCAACACTTCGACTGATACAACTGAAGGTATTCTTGATTATGTGCATTCTGATTTATGGGGACCATCTCGCAAGAAGTCATTAGGTGGTGCAAGTTACATGCTGACTATTATTGATGATTATTCGAGAAAAGTTTGGCCTTATTTCTTGAACCATAAATATGAAGCATTCTCAACATTTAAGGAGTGGAAGATTATGATTGAGAGGTAAACTGAAAGGAAGGTAAAAATACTTCGTACTGATAATGGTATGGAATTCTGTTCTAAGTAATTTAAGAATTATTGCAAGTCTGAAGGCATTGTCAGACATTAAAAAAACGGTGTTGTTGAGCGTATGAACAAGACCATTATTTTCAGAGCCTGTTGCATGTTGTCCAATGCAGGTTTGCATAGGCGTTTTTGGGCTGAGGCCGCTTCCACTGCCTATTATCTCATTAACCATTCACCATCTATTGCTCTTAATAAGAAAACTCCAATTGAGGTATGGTCTGGTTCACCTGCTGATTATTCACAGTTGAGAGTTTTTGGTTGCACTGCTTATGCTCATGCTGATAATGGAAAGTTGGAGCCTAGGGCTGTTAAGTGCATCTTTCTTGGTTATAAGTCTGGTGTTAAAGGTTTTAAATTGTGGAATCCTGAAACCCAGAAGGTCGTTATTAGCAAAAACATTATCTTTAATGAATTTGCTATGTTACATGATGTTCCATCTACTAATGTTCCTATTGAGAGTGAACAATAGGCTACTATTCAGCATCCTACTGTTCAGGTGGAGCATGTTATGGATTTAAGTGATACATCTGGTAATGAAATTGTTGATGCACATGATGAACCCGTCGTTGATGATGAACATGTCACTCCCACTCCAAATCAGCCTATTGTTCCACCCAGTTGGGATCTTGCACGTGACACAGTTAGGCGGGGTATTAATAAACCTGAAGGTTAATTGAAGAGTGCAATATTGTTTCTTTTGCTTTATCTGTTGCAGAAGAAATTGAAGGTAATTCTGAGCCTTCTTCATATTCCGAGGCTATTATTTCTGGTGATAGTAATAAGTGGATGACCGCTATGCATGATGAGATGGAATCACTTGAAAAGAATGGCACTTGGGATTTAGTAAAATTGCCTAGAGAGAAGAAACCTATTCATTGCAAGTGGGTTTTCAAGAGGAAATAAGGTGTTTCTCCTAGTGATGAGACAAGATATAAAGCAAGGTTAGTTGCTAAAGGTTATAGCCAGATTCCAGGTATTGACTATAATGAAGTCTTTTCTCCTGTTGTGAAGCATAGCTCTATTCACACTTTACTCAATATTGTTGCCATGAATGATCTTGAGCTTGAACAGTTGGATGTTAAAACTGCGTTCTTACATGGAGAATTAGAAGAGGATATTTATATGGAACAACCTGAAGGTTTTGTTATTCCTGGAAAAGAAAAGCTTGTCTGTAAGTTAAAGAAATCTCTTTATGGATTGAAGTAATCCCCTAGACAGTGGTACAAAAGATTTGACACCTTTATGCTCTCTCAAGGTTTCAAAAGGTCTAATTATGATAGTTGTGTTTATTTGAAAACTTTCAATGGTTCAACTATTTATTTGCTCCTTTATATTGATGATATGCTTATTGCTGCAAAGAGTATGTCAGAGATTAATGAACTAAAGAAGAAATTGAATAATGAATTTGAGATGAAGGATTTGGGTGCAGCAAAGAAAATTCTTGGCATGGAAATATCTAGAGATAGACCGTTTGGAAAAGTCTATCTAAGTCAGAAGGGATATATTGATAAAATTCTTCGTCGTTTTAATATGCATAATGCCAAGCCGGTGAGTACACCATTAGCTGCACACTTCAAATTATCACAGCCTTATGTCCTAAGTCAGATGCAGATGTTGAGTACATGTCTAGAGTTCCCTATTCGAGTGCAGTTGGTTCACTTATGTATGCCATGGTTTGTTCTTGTCCGGATTTATCATATGCATTGAGCGTTGTCAGTAGATACATGGCTAATTCGGGAAAATAGCATTGGAAAGCAGTTCAGTGGATTTTCAGATACCTGCGTGGTACTTCTAATGCTTATTTACAGTTTGGGAAAACTGGAGATGGACTTGTTGGTTTTGTTGACTCTGATTTTGCTGGTGATTTGGATAAGAGAAGATCGCTCACAGGTTATGTTTTCACCATTGGTGGTTGTATTGTGAGTTGGAGAGCAACTTTGCAGTATATTGTGGATTGTTCCACTACTGACGCCGAGTATATGGCTATTTCTGAGGCATGCAAAGAAGCTATCTGGTTGAGAGGTTTGTACACTGAGCTTTGTGGAGATTCATCTTGCCCTACCATATTTTCTGATAGTCAAAGTGCCATATATCTTAGAAAGAATCCAATGTATCATGAGAGGACAAAGCACATTGATGTCAGATTTCATTATATTCGAGATGTTGTTGCTGAAGGCGATTTGAAGGTATGCAAGATAAGCACTCACGATAATCCCGCTTATATGATGACAAAGCCAGTTCCGACCAATAAGTTTGAGCTTTGCTCAGGCTTAGTGTTGGGGAACGTAGTAATTTCAAAAAAATTCCTACGCACACGCAAGATCATGGTTATGCATAGCAACGAGAGGGGAGAGTATTGTCCACGTACCATCGTAGACCGTAAGCGGAAGCGTTATGACAACGCGGTTGATGTAGTCGTACGTCTTCACGATCCGACCGATCCAAACACCGAACGTACGACACCTCCGAGTTCAGCACACGTTCAGCTCGATGACGATCCCCGGACTCCGATCCAGCCAAGCGTCGGGGATGAGTTCCGTTAGCACGACGGCGTGGTGACGATGATGATGTTCTACCGACGCAGGGCTTCGCCTAAGCACCGCAACGATATGATCGAGGTGGAATATGGTGGAGGGGGCCACCGCACACGGCTAAGGAACGATCACGTAGATCAACTTCTGTCTTCTAGGGTGCCCCCTGCCCCCGTATATAAAGGAGCAAGGGGGGGGGGTGCGGCCGGCCCTAGGAGGAGGCGCGCCGGAGGAGTCCTACTTCCACCGGGAGTAGGACTCCCCCCTTTCCCTAGTTGGATTAGGACTTGGGGGGAAGGAAGAGAGGAGGGAAAGGAAAGGGGGGCGCCACCCCCTCCTTGTCCAATTTGGACTTGGGGGTGGGGGGGGGGGGGGGAGGGGCGCGCGGCAGCCCCTAGGCCTCCTCTCCTCTTCCTCCACTAGGCCCAATAAGGCCCATTAGGTTACTGGGGGGTTCCGGTAACCTCCCGGTACTCCGGTAAAATGCCGATTTCACCCGGAACACTTTCGATGTCCAAACATAGGCTTCCAATATATCAATCTTTATGTCTTGACCATTTCGATACTCCTCGTCATGTCCGTGATCACATCCGGGACTCCAAACAACCTTCGGTACATCAAAACTTATAAACTCATAATAAAACTGTCATCGTAACGTTAAGCGTGCGGACCCTACGGGTTCGAGAACTATGTAGACATGACCTAGAACTATTCTCGGTCAATAACCAATAGCGGAACCTGGATGCTCTTATTGGCTCCTACATATTCTACGAAGATCTTTATCGGTCAAACCGCATAACAACATACGTTGTTCCCTTTGTCATCGGTATGTTACTTGCCCGAGATTCGATCGTCGGTATCCAATACCTATTTCAATCTCGTTACCGGTAAGTCTCTTTACTCATTACGTAATGCATCATTCCGTAACTAACTCATTAGCTACATTGCTTGCAAGGCTTATAGTGATGTGCATTACCGAGAGGGCCCAGAGATACCTCTTCGACAATCGGAGTGACAAAACCTAATCTCGAAATACGCCAACCCAACATGTACCTTCGGAGACACCTGTAGAGCTCCTTTATAATCACCCAGTTACGTTGTGACATTTGGTAGCACACAAAGTATTCCTCCGGTAAACAGGAGTTGCATAATCTCATAGTTACAGGAACATGTATAAGTCATGAAGAAAGCAATAGCAACATACTAAACGATCAAGTGCTAGGCTAACGGAATGGGTCATGTCAATCACATCATTCTCCTAATGACGTGATCTCGTTAATCAAATGACAACACATGTCTATGGTTAGGAAACATAACCATCTTTGATTAATGAGCTAGTCAAGTAGAGGCATACTAGTGACGTTATGTTTGTCTATGTATTCACACATGTATCATGTTTCCGGTTAATACAATTCTAGCATGAATAATAAACATTTATCATGATATGAGGAAATAAATAATAACTTTATTAATGCCTCTAGGGCATATTTCCTTCAGTCTCCCACTTGCACTAGAGTCAATAATCTAGATTACACAGTAATGATTTTAACACCCATGGAGTCTTGGTGCTGATCATGTTTTGCTCGTGGAAGAGGCTTAGTCAACGGGTCTGCAACATTCAGATCCGTATGTATCTTGCAAATCTCTATGTCTCCCACGTGGACTTGGTCCCGGATGGAATTGAAGCTTCTCTTGATGTTCTTGGTCCTCTTGTGAAATCTGGATTCCTTTGCCAAGGCAATTGCACCAGTATTTTCACAGAACATCTTCATTGGTCCCGATACACTAGGTATGACACCTAGATCGGAAATGAAATCCTTCATCCAGACTCCTTCATTTGCTGCTTCCGAAGCAGCTATGTACTCTGCTTCACATGTAGATCCCGCCATGACACTTTGTTTAGAACTGCACCAACTTACAGCTCCACCGTTTAATAAAAACACGTATCCGGTTTGCGATTTAGAATCCGGATCAGTGTCAAAGCTTGCATCGACGTAACCATTTACGACTAGCTCTTTGTCACCTCCATATATGAGAAACATATCCTTAGTCCTTTTCAGGTATTTCAGGATGTTCTTGACCGCTGTCCAGTGATCCACTCCTGGATTACTTTGGTACCTTCCTGCTAAGCTTATTGCTAAGCATACGTCAGGTCTGGTACACAGCATTGCATACGTGATAAAGCCTATGGCTGAAGCATAGGAGACATCTTTCATTTTCTCTCTATCTTCTGCTGTGGTCGGACATTGAGTCTGACTCAACTTCGCACCTTGTAATACAGGCAAGAACCCTTTCTTTGCCTGATCCATTTTGAACTTTTTCAAAACTTTATCAAGGTATGTGCTTTGTGAAAGTCCTATTAAGCGTCTTGATCTATCTCTATAAATCTTGATGCCTAATATGTAAGCAGCTTCACCGAGGTCTTTCATAGAAAAACTTTTATTCAAGTATCCCTTTATGCTATCCAGAAATTCTATATCATTTCCAATTAATAATATGTCATCTACATATAATATCAGAAATGCTACAGAGCTCCCACTCACTTTCTTGTAAAAACAGGCTTCTCCAAAAGTCTGTATAAAGCCATATGCTTTGATCACACTATCAAAGCATTTATTCCAACTCCGAGATGCTTGCACCAGTCCATAAATGGATCGCTGGAGCTTGCATACTTTGTTAGCACCTTTTGGATCAACAAAACCTTCTGGTTGCATCATATACAACTCTTCTTCCAGAAATCCATTCAAGAATGCAGTTTTTACATCTATTTGCCAAATTTCATAATCATAAAATGCAGCAATTGCTAACATGATTCGGACAGACTTAAGCATCGCTACGGGTGAGAAAGTCTCATCGTAGTCAACCCCTTGAACTTGTCGAAAACCTTTCGCAACAAGTCGAGCTTTATAGACAGTTACATTACCATCAGCGTCAGTCTTCTTCTTAAAGATCCATTTATTCTCAATGGCTTGTCGATCATCAGGCAAGTCAACCAAAGTCCATACTTTGTTCTCATACATGGATCCCATCTCAGATTTCATGGCCTCTAGCCATTTTGCGGAATCTGGGCTCGTCATTGCTTCCTCATAGTTCGTAGGTTCGTCATGGTCAAGTAACATGACTTCCAGAATAGGATTACCGTACCACTCTGGTGCGGATCTTACTCTGGTAGACCTACGAGGTTCAGTAGAAACTTGATCTGAAGTTTCATGATCAATATCATTAGCTTCCTCACTAATTGGTGTAGTTGTCACAGCAACCGGTTCTTGTGATGGACTACTTTCCAATAAGGGAGCAGGTACAGTTACCTCGTCAAGTTCTACTTTCCTCCCACTCACTTCTTTCGAGAGAAATTCCTTCTCTAGAAAGGATCCGAATTTAGCAACGAAAATCTTGCCCTCAGATCTGTGATAGAAGGTGTACCCAACAGTCTCTTTTGGGTATCCTATGAAGACACATTTCTCCGATTTGGGTTCGAGCTTATCTGGTTGAAGTTTCTTCACATAAGCATCACATCCCCAAACTTTAAGAAACGACAACTTTGGTTTCTTGCCAAACCACAGTTCATGAGGCGTTGTCTCAACGGATTTTGATGGTGCCCTATTTAACGTGAATGCGGCCGTCTCTAAAGCATAACCCCAAAATGATAGCGGTAAATCAGTAAGAGACATCATAGATCGCACCATATCTAGTAAAGTACGATTACGATGTTCGGACACACCATTTCGTTGTGGTGTTCCGGGTGGCGTGAGTTGCGAAACTATTCTGCATTGTTTCAAATGTAAACCAAACTCGTAACTCAAATATTCTCCTCGACGATCAGATCGTAGAAATTTTATTTTCTATTTACGATGATTTTCCACTTCACTCTGAAATTCTTTGAACTTTTCAAATGTTTCAGATTTGTGTTTCATTAAGTAGATATACCCATATCAGCTCAAATCATCTGTGAAGGTGAGAAAATAACGATACCCGCCGCGAGCCTCAACATTCATTGGACCACAAACATCAGTATGTATGATTTCCAACAAATCAGTTGCTCGCTCCATAGTTCTGGAGAACGGCGTTTTAGTCATCTTGCCCATGAGGCACGGCTTGCAAGTACCAAGTGATTCGTAATCAAGTGATTCCAAAAGTCCATCAGTATAGAGTTTCTTCATGCGCTTTATACCGATATGACCTAAACGGCAGTGCCACAAATAAGTTGCACTATCATTATCAACTCTGCATCTTTTGGCTTCAACACTATGAATATGTGTATCGCTACTATCGAGATTCAATAAAAATAGACCACTCTTCAAGGGTGCATGACCATAAAAGATATTACTCATATAAATAGAACGACCATTATTCTCTGATTTAAATGAATAACCGTCTCGCATCAAACAAGATCCAGATATAATGTTCATGCTCAACCCTGGCACCAAATAACAATTATTTAGGTCTAAAACTAATCCTGATGGTAGATGTAGAGGTAGCGTGCCGACCGCGATCACATCTTTGGAACCATTTCCCACGCGCATTGTCACCTCGTCCTTAGCCAATCTTCGCTTAATCCATAGTCCCTGTTTCGAGTTGCAAATATTAGAAACAGAACCAGTATCAAATACCCAGGTACTACTTCGAGCATTAGTAAGGTACACATCAATAACATGTATATCACATATACCTTTGTTTACTTTGCCATCCTTCTTATCCGCCAAATACTTGGGGCAGTTCCGCTTCCAGTGTCCAGTCTGCTTGTAGTAGAAGCACTCAGTCTCAGGCTTAGGACCAGACTTGGGTTTCTTCTCCTGAGCAGAAACTTGTTTGCTGTTCTTCTTGAAGTTCCCCTTCTTCTTCCCTTTGCTCTTTTTCTAGAAACTGGTGGTCTTGTTGACCATCAACACTTGATGCTCCTTCTTGATTTCTACCTCCGCAGCTTTTAGCATTGCGAAGAGCTCGGGCATAGTCTTGTCCATCCCTTGCATATTATAGTTCATCACGAAGCTCTTGTAGCTTGGTGGCAGTGATTGAAGAATTCTGTCAATGGCACTATCATCAGGAAGATTAACTCCCAGTTGAATCAAGTGATTATTATACCCAGACATTTTGAGTATGTGTTCACTGACAGAACTATTCTCCTCCATCTTGCAGCTATAGAACTTATTGGAGACTTCATATCTCTCAATTCGGGCATTTGCTTGAAATATTAACTTCAACTCCTGGAACATCTCATATGCTCCATGACGTTCAAAACGTCATTGAAGACCCGGTTCTAAGCCGTAAAGCATGGCACACTGAACTATCGAGTAGTCATCAGCTTTGTCTGCCAGACGTTCTTAACGTCGTCAGTTGCATCAGCAGCAGGCCTGGCACCCAGCAGTGCTTCCAGGACGTAATTCTTCTGTGCAGCAATGAGGATAATCCTCAGGTTACGGACCCAGTCCGTGTAATTGCTACCATCATCTTTCAACTTTGCTTTCTCAAGGAACGCATTAAAATTCAACGGAACAACAACACGAGCCATCTATCTACAACAAACATAGACAAGCAAAATACTATCAGGTACTAAGTTCATGATAAATTTAAGTTCAATTAATCATATTACTTAAGAACTCCCACTTAGATAGACATCCCTCTAATCCTCTAAGTGATTACGTGATCCATATCAACTACACCATGTCCGATCGTCACGTGAGATGGAGTAGTTTCAACGGTGGACATCAATATGTTGATCATATCTACTATATGATTCACGCTCGACCTTTCGGTCTCTGTGTTTCGGGGCCATATCTGTTATATGCTAGGCTCGTCAAGTTTAACCTGAGTATTCCGCGTGTGCAACTGTTTTGCACCCGTTGTATTTGAACGTAGAGCCTATCACACCCGATCATCACGTGGTGTCTCAGCACGAAGAACTTTCGCAACGGTGCATACTCAGGGAGAACACTTCTTGATAATTTTAGTGAGAGATCATCTTAAAATGCTACCGTCAATCAAAGCAAGATAAGATGCATAAAGGATAAACATCACATGCAATCAATATAAGTGATATGATATGGCCATCATCATCTTGTGCCTGTGATCTCCATCTCCGAAGCACCATCATGATCACCATCGTCACCGGCACGACACCTTGATCTCCATCGTAGCATCGTTGTCGTTACGCCATCTATTGCTTCTACGACTATCGCTACCGCTTAGTGATAAAGTAAAGCAATTACAGGGCATTTGCATTTCATACAATAAAGCGACAACCATATGGCTCCTGCCAGTTGCCGGTAACTTCGGTTACAAAACATGATCATCTCATACAATAAAATATAGCATCACGTCTTGACCATATCACATCACAACATGCCCTGCAAAAAAAAGTTAGACGTCCTCTACTTTGTTGTTGCAAATTTTACATGGCTGCTACGGGCTTAGCAAGAACCGTTCTTACCTACGCATCAAAACCACAACGATAGTTCGTCAAGTTAGTGCTGTTTTAACCTTCGCAAGGACCGGGCATAGCCACACTCGGTTCAACTAAAGTGAGAGAGACAGACAGCCGCCAGTCACCTTTAAGCACGAGTGCTCGTAACGGTGAAACAAGTCTCGCGTAAGCGTACGCGTAATGTCAGTCCGGGCCGCTTCATCTCACAATACCGTTGAACCAAAGTATGACATGCTGGTAAGTAGTATGACTTGTATCGCCCACAACTCACTTGTGTTCTACTCGTGCATATGACATCTACGCATAAAACCTGGCTCGGATGCCACTGTTGGGGAACGTAGTAATTTCAAAAAAATTCCTACGCACATGCAAGATCATGGTGATGCATAGCAACGAGAGGGGAGAGTATTGTCCACGTACCCTCGTAGACCGTAAGCAGAAGCGTTATGACAACGCGGTTGATGTAGTCATACGTCTTCACGATCCGACCGATCCAAGCACTACGGCACCTTCGAGTTCAGCACACGTTCAGCTCGATGACGATCCCCGGACTCCGATCCAGCAAAGCGTCGGGGATGAGTTCCGTCAGCACGACGGCGTGGTGACGATGATGATGTTCTACCGACGCAGGGTTTCGCCTAAGCACCGCAACGATATGATCAAGGTGGAATATGGTGGAGGGGGCACCGCACACGGCTAAGGAACGATCACGTAGATCAACTTGTGTCTTCTAGGGTACCCCCTGCCCCCGTATATAAAGGAGTAAGGGGGTGCGGCCGACCCTAGGAGGAGGCGCGCCGGAGGAGTCCTACTCCCACCGGGAGTAGGACTCCCCCCTTTCCCTAGTTGGATTAGGACTTGGGGGGAAGGAATAGAGGGGGGGAAAGGAAAGGGGGGGGGGGCGCCGCCCCCCCTCCTTGTCCAATTCGGACTTGGGGAGGGGGGGGGAGGGGCGCGCGGCAGCCCCTAGGCCTCCTCTCCTCTTCCTCCACTAGGCCCAATAAGGCCCATTAGGTTACCGGGGGGGGGGGGGGTCCGGTAACCTCCCGGTACTCCGGTAAAATGCCGATTTCACCCGGAAGACTTTCGATGTCCAAACATAGTCTTCCAATATATCAATCTTTATGTCTCGACCATTTCGAGACTCCTCGTCATGTCCGTGATCACATCCGGGACTCCGAACAACCTTCGGTACATCAAAACTTATAAACTCATAATAAAACTGTCATCGTAACGTTAAGCGTGCGGACCCTACGGGTTCGAGAACTATGTAGACATGACCTAGAACTATTCTCGGTCAATAACCAATAGCGGAACCTGGATGCTCATATTGGCTCCTACATATTCTACGAAGATCTTTATCGGTCAAACCGCATAACAACATACGTTGTTCCCTTTGTCATCGGTATGTTACTTGCCCGAGATTTGATCGTCGGTATCCAATACCTAGTTCAATCTCGTTACCGGCAAGGCTTATAGTGATGTGCATTACCGAGAGGGCCTAGAGATACCTCTCCAACAATCAGAGTGACAAAACCTAATCTCGAAATACGCCAACCCAACATGTACCTTCGGAGACACCTGTAGAGCTCCTTTATAATCACCCAGTTACGTTGTGACGTTTGGTAGCACACAAAGTGTTCCTCCGGTAAACGGGAGTGGCATAATCTCATAGTTACAGGAACATGTATAAGTCATGAAGAAAGCAATAGCAACATACTAAACGATCAAGTGCTAGGCTAACGGAATGGGTCATGTCAATCACATCATTCTCCTAATGATGTGATCTCGTTAATCAAATGACAACACATGTCTATGGTTAGGAAACATAACCATCTTTGATTAATGAGCTAGTCAAGTAGAGGCATACTAGTGACGTTATGTTTGTCTATGTATTCACACATGTATCATGTTTCCGGTTAATACAATTCTAGCATGAATAATAAACATTTATCATGATATGAGGAAATAAATAATAACTTTATTATTGTCTCTAGGGCATATTTCCTTCACTTAGTTGGTATTTCTCATTAGTCCTATGGACTTTGATGCACAAGGTGTTTATGCTAATTTGGATGAAGTTATTTAATTTCTTCGACTACTTGAGCGAATTTGGATCAAGGTGGAGATTGTTAAATTGTCATCCAAATTATACCATATTGGACTAGACGTAGTACATACGATATGGGTCTTTGCGTTGGTACCGACGCATACGACACTACGAGGGAAAAGCCTATACACAGAATCTTATCAGCAGCGCGCCTCAAAATAACTTGCTGCTGCTAACTAGGAGTAGCGCGGACCATTGAAACTCGCTGCTGAGACAAATATAGCAGTAGCGCGTCCAGCCAAAGACGCGCTGCTGCTATAATTCCTACGAGGCCGCTGCGAGGCTAGTTATAGCAGCAGCGCGTTAATACGACGCGCGCTACTGCTACGTAGCATAGTAGCAGTGCATTTCCCCGACAAGCGCTACTGCTAAGTTTCCTACAAAAATTTAGTCCCACCTCGCTCCGTGAAGAGAGTTTCTACCACCTTAAATATGTTACTTCTCACACTTTGACAAGCACTTGATCTTCATTAAACTCTATGTGTAGAATTTGTGGTTGCAATATGAGTCTTCACTTGTTCCTAAACCGGTGAGGACTCATATTCTCGAATCAGATTGTACACAAAAAGATCGTTGATGATCGATGTGTATTTTTGCATGCTAACATATAGCAGTAGCGCTTTATCGTGAAAAGCGCTGCTGCTAGATAGCTTAGCAGTAGCGCGTTTTGCTGAAGAGCGCTACTGCTAAGCCATCCATCTCCCTGATCTCCTCCCTTCGGATCCACTCACACACAGCCACAAATTCTGCGTCGCGCGCCCCCGTCGCCCCTCTCCTCCGCGCGTCTACGCCGCGCGCCCCCGTCGCCGCTCCTCCGTCTGCGCCGCGCGCCATCACCTCCTCCTCCTTGCTGGACTCGGTACCGACCTCCTCCTCCATCCTCCCTCTCCACTCGCTGCTGGCCGGCCCCTCCGCGCTCCGCCTTCCTCCTCCATCCTACTCTCTTCTCCCTTCTCGAGTCGCCCTCCTTCTCCCTCCTGCTCATATGCAACATTTTGATTTAGTTGATATAATTTAGTTGACTTAGTAGGCTAGTTGATTTAGTTGACTTAGAACATTTTGATTTAGTTGATTTAGTAGGCTAGTTGATTTAGTTGACTTAGAACATTTTGATTTAGTTGATTTAGTAGGCTAGTTGATTTAGTTAATTTAGTTGCCTTAGAATATTTTGATTTAGTTGACTTAGTAGGTTAGTTGATTTAGTTGACTTAGAACATTTTGATTTAATTGATTTAGTAGGCTAATTCATTTAGTTAATTTAGTTGACTTAGAACATTTTGATTTAGTTGATTTAGTAGGCTAGTTGATTTAGTTGCCTTAGAATATTTTGATTTAGTTGACTTAGTAGGTTAGTTGATTTAGTTGACTTAGAACATTTTGATTTAGTTGATTTAGTAGGCTAATTCATTTAGTTGACTTAGGAACATTTTGATTTAGTTGATTTAGTAATCCTTTGCTCATATTGCTTTAGGAAGAATGGTGCCACCACCACCACCACTATGTCAACTGTGCAAGTCAAGATGCGCCAGCAGCCTTGCAACTGGCAAGCTGTTCGGCATCTACTTCCGGCCGAGTTTTCGTCATGCGGCGGTAAGAAATTAGATGAAATGTAATAACTATTTTATTTTTAGTGTTGGCATTACTGCAGTGTGTCATTTTGCTTAGTTTACACAGATCGTCCCATGCAATGTGAGGTTGAAATTCAACAAGCTGACAGGAGACACTGTGACATTTGAGGCTCCTGGGGGGCCGTACACTATGGAGGTCGAGAAAGGACGCAATATGTCACAGATTGGAGGAGATGGATGGGCCCGTTTCGTCGCTCGCATGCATCTTACTGGTGGTGAGTTGATCAACTTCAACTTCCGAGCAGAAAGACCCAAGCTAGCTATCATTTATCTTAACCTGGTGGAAGATGATGAAGATGACGAAGATGATGAAGATGATGAAGATAATGAGGACCCACTCGATGAAGATGATGATGACTCACTTCATGAAGCCATCATAGCTCAAAGAACAAGGCTGAGTGAGGAGGAGGTGTCCAACCTGTGGGACATAATTCCGCCACGTGCTGACTTTGTCGGGGTGCCATTCGTGACCCGCTTGACAAATACCATGGTTGATTGACATGATATGGTATGTTATACTTACAAATGCAAATTAATAGTGTGAATTACTTAGTGTACAGTCCAATGATATGGTATGTTGTGTGGAATCTAGTCGATGATATATATGTTTTAGTGTAGAGTTCGATCACATGCTTATTAATTGATATGTTTTTCTTATTCAGAAATTGGCAAAGAGCATATCTGTGAGTTATGGTATCGAACCTGATGAAGAAGGCTCAGTTGGACTACGCCTTACTGCAAGGGGCTCCGTCACAACCTGTACTTACCGCGTGGACACGGACGGTCGCACACACTTAAGCTCGGTTGGGTGGAAGAAATTCCTCGATGGCAAGAATCTTCGTGTTGGACAGGCCATCCTAATTACTATCAGGAACACCAACCGCCCAGGCTTGAGGATGATGATTGTCTTCGATATCATCTAGAACTACATATGTGTGTGTGGCTATATCATCTAGAACTACATATGTGTGTGTGGCTATATCATCTAGCTAGAACTACATATGTGTGTGTGGCTATATCATCTAGAACTACATATGATGATCGTCGTCGATATCATCTAGAACTACATATGATGATGGCCGTTGATATGACCATGTACTGCTTGAGGATGCATGTTGGCTATGCATGAAATTATTATCTTAGTACTCCCTTCGTTCCAAATTACTCGTCGTGGTTTGAACTAAAACCACGACGAGTAATTTGGAATGAAGGGAGTACTACCGTACCTAGTAATGGTTTATGAATTTGATATGTACTAGTAGTACCTAGTTTCTAGCATCTGAAAGGAGAACTGAAAGGGAAAATGATGAAAGATATAGCAGTAGCGTGGGATGAAGAAATCGCTACAGCTAGTTAATAGTAGCGCGTTCCTAAAAAGCGCTGCTGATATCGTTCAACAGTAGTAGCGCTGGTTGGGGCCGCGCTACTACTATGAGTTAGCTGTAGCGCCTTATTAGTAGCGCGGCCACCCGCGCTGCTGCTAGCCTGAAAACCCGCGCTGCTGCTAGCCTTTTCCCTAGTAGTGCGAGTACAACTCGTTTACTTGTCCTCCAAGGACTCTCATATATTGCCCTCATATATACCCCATGTAGTCGCACCTCAGACGGTCTGTCGTCTCGTGCTTGTAATACTCCTCCTCATAGTGATTGCTCCTTTGTGCGTCCGTGGTTTTTCTCCCGCAAGGATTTCCATGTAAAAATCCATGTCTCTTTGTCTCGTTTATTTCTTGTTATTATCTAACACACATTTTGCCAAGCAACCAAGCTCACCTCACGTCACAGCTAGCCGGAGGCTGGAGAACACGCATCGTGTCAAGGAGAAGGCGGGGAGTGGCGCACAGGTGGAGGAGGCCAGCGGCTGTGGTGGGAAGCGATAGCAGGGTTGCGGCGATGTTCGCCCCGGGAGCCAGGCGGACCGGTCCAACGGGTGGTGGAGTGCGTCGGGATGGCGAAGCCGATGGGGTTGGGGGAACCATTGCCGAGGTGGAAGCAGTGGGAAGGAGTCGCGGCGGCACCGTTAGGAATGTAAGTGGCAAATAAATGGCGCCTGCAATCCTATTTAGTTAGTTTTTGCTAGCTTAATAGTTCATTTTCCTCAAACAAACAAAAAACCTTTTTGAACTATCATATCATAAGTGGACTCTAAACGGGATTAAACGGGACCCGGTTTACATCCCTAAGGCGCCGTGCTAGCAGGGATGGGGAGAGTCGGCAACGGCCACAGCGTCGAGTGTCGTCGACGGTTGGTGGCCGCGGGGGTGGGGCACTTGGGATAGGGGGGAGCGCCGATAGGGTAGGCGGCACGCGACGGCATGGCAAGGGTGGCGGCGCGCTGGAGGTGGAAGATGGGATTGGGGACAAGGTCGTGAGTCGTGCGGTTGGTTTTCTTTTTTCTGCTTGCATCGGTTCGGGTTGACTTGATTGCGGGTTGAATAAGAAAAATCACAGGGGCTTTTTCGCAAAAAGTCTGGGACGGTGAGGGAAGAATACTAGAATAGTCATATAAGATCACGTCCTTGTGTTCCCTCAAAAAAAAAAAAAGATCACGTCCTTGTGCGCGCCGAGTCATTTGAGCCAGGCCGTGTACGACAGGTCCGGAGCAATCACGCGTGTTGCCTTCCGAATCGCTCGCTACTACTAATAATAACTAACAAATCCCTAAAAAAACTAACAAAACCCTAGTTCATTGTGTCGATCGATCTCTAGCCACGCGAAGCAACCTACCGACGACGTACGTACGTACGTTACGGTCGACATGGACAAGCTATGCGACGACGCGCTCGGCGACATCCTCCGCCACCTCCCGCCACGCAGCCTCGCCGCCTCCCGTTGCGTCTGCACGGCGTGGCGCGCTGCCGTGGACAGTCACCGCCTGCTGCGCGCGGATCTGCTCCCGCTCTCACTGGACGCCGTCATCTTCACGACGGGCGACCCACGCGACCCACTCCTCTTCTGCCGTCCCACCACGGGGCGCAGCATCATCACCAGGTTCGACTACATCGACGCCGACATGGAGCCGTGGTACGTGTGGTCTCTCTTGGACTGCTGCAACGGCTTGCTCCTGCTTGATGACCACGTGGTCAACCCCGCGACGCGGCAGTCCGTGCGGTTCCCCGCGTACCCGCCGCCGTGCGCGGTGCTGGGCTGCACAAGCTGTAAAGACATCGAGCGTAACCAATACCTCGTCTATGATCCCACCGTCTCGCCGCACTACGAGGTGGCCTTGATCCCTCATATTTCCCGCGAGCTTTCCATAGGGCACATCGCAAAACATGACTGCAGCCATGGACCCGACGTCTCGGCAATGGAATGGCCACCGTCGCCATTCATCATCGACGTCTTCTCGTCAAAAACCAGATGTTGGATGGAAAAGTCATACACGCGAGAAGGAGAAGCTGCGGGAACCGTTGCTGACTTGAAAACTGATCATGACGCTTTCCTTTACCACTCCGCATATTGGCACGGAGCACTCTACGTTCGTTGTGAAGAAGGTTTTATGTTGAGGTATACCCTAACTGCTCACACCTCATACACCATACATAGGATTTATGTTCTTTTTAATTGACAAAGATAGATAATTTGGGCTCATAATATTTTTTTAAGAGAGGTGGATGATTTAAATTTTTTTGCAGAATAAATTTGTTGAATGATAGGTACCAGGTAATTAAGCTGCCAAAAGGAAATGAGGGAGAGCCTTATCTAGGAAAATCAGAGAAAGGGGTGTATTGTACATTGATCCATGAACGATGCACATGTGAAATTTGGTTCCTAGACGAATCGAGTGGTCAGATGGATTGGGTGCTAAGGAATGAAATCAACCTTCAGTTTGCCGTCAAAAAATATTTTTGGAATGATGTTCATCGCGAACCATGGACCTTACATGATCCAATGTGTATGTCGAAGAATATAGTCAACATTATGCGCCTAGATGACGAGAATGGCACTCTAGTGAAGGATGTTTTTAGTTGGGACTCAGATGATGAAAATGCTATCGACACCACAGGCTCGCCTAGAGCACATGAACGCAGCTCTCCTCTTTTCCACTGTTTTGGATATCATCCTTATAAGGAAATTGTCTTGTTTTATGATGACCGCCACTGTACAATAACAGCCTACCATTTGAATAGCTCAAAGATCCGTTATTTGGGAAAGGTGGAAAGCTTCTACAACGACATAAGAGAGTGGTTTCCATATGCCGCCTGTTGGGTGAGGGATCTACCTGGGAGCTGACTTATCTGCAATTTGGATTGCAATTGATCCGGCCCAGTTATGCTATACTTGTATCCTTTCTCTCTCATGGATAATATTAGTGATCATGTCCCAATTTTTTCGATAAATGGTGAATTTTATTGACTCAGAATGGAGCATCAAGAAGATACAAACACAATGAGCGCACACCTGGCCTCTGCATAGCTAGGATGCACACAACCGACACCAACACACACACAAACACATAAACACGCCGACAAGTAGCAAAGTCATATAAGATCAAAGCTATGCCTAAGCGAGGAAAAAAAATCCCAAAGTGATCAAGACAGCGATCGACAAACTACAACAATGACCTTATCCGCACCAACATCTTTTGACACACCGACGACGAGAATTAATCATGTCCCATGTACATCAAAAATATATTGTATGCATTAGGTTTCACTAGGACAACCTTTGACTAGAAATTACTCTGTTATTATGTTTTTGAGATGCTAATTCATTGTTATTACTAGCTTTTAATTTCAATATGCTTATCTGTCATTATAATTTTATACACAAAATTGCATACTGATATTTATTTGTTGGTCCAGGAATTGAACTTAGAGAAGTGAGTACTTCTTTTGCACCTTTACCACAAACTAGCAGGGGTTGCACGGCAAACCGCCACGCGCCATGCAAGTGCTTGCAATTGCCGCTAATGTAAGAGCATCTACAGCTACATATGGCAAATCCCGTCCCTTAAACGCCCGCGGACGCATCCGGGCGCGTCCGCGGGCAGTGACTGGGCACACCTCAAATTTCATTTGTTGCATCCGGACATCTCATACTCGATTCTTATATCCATACAATGACATGAAAAGGAAATATAACCTACGTACTACGTCGATCATCGCTACTCCTCGTCAGAGATCACCACGATCTCCATGCTCGGCTCCGGCAGCATGGGCGGCAGCTGCAGCTCCGGCTACTCCGCTCTGGCCTCCTCCGCCTCTATCTCCGCGTCGGTTTCCGCCTGCTCCCACCGAAGGAACGCCCGGTTGGCCCCACATAGGCCTCATCCTGGATGAACTCTAGGATGGCCTGCGACTCGGCCATCTCGTCGGACTGGGCGACGGCGAACTCCGCCTCCGCCTGCTCCATGTTGAAGGCCGACACCTGCTGGTCCAGCTCCTCCACCTCCTCCACCTCCACCGGAGCCATCTCCTCCTCCTCTCCCTCTTCCCCTGGCTGCTCCTCCTCCGGCTCCGGCGAGTCCGAAGGCATCTCAGCAGCGATGCGGGTGGCGCGCGCGGGTTCCCTCGCCCGGATTAGTAGGTGTGAAAGTGCTAGTTATCGACTAGGGGGGGGGGTGAATAGGCAATTTTTAGAATGTCTTGAAAACATGAAGTCTTTGAAGACAAACTGTTAATCTGAATCTATTTGATATCCAGTGAAAGATAAACTACACTAGACAAGCAATAGTCAAACAAGCAATATAGTGAAAGAACGAAGACTAACAACAGCTAGGTAGAAAGGATCAGAATGGAAGACAATATGAAGTCGAACAATTACAAGTCCTCACACAGTGAAGTCAAATAAATCAGGCAAGCAAGCAATGACTTCACGAAGGCAAACTGAAAGGTAAGGAAGGTAGGGGATATAACCAGTAGCTTGACGAAGACAAAGATTTGGTAGACTAGTTTCAGTTGCTGTGACAACTGTACGTCTGGTTAGGGATGCTGAGATTGAACTCAGAAGACTGTGTCTTCACCTTATTCCCCTTGAGCTAAGGACACCCAGTCCTCGCCAAATCACTCTAGTAAGTCTTCAAGCTAGACTTTCAAACCTTCACAGACTCCGTTCACCGGCGATCCACAATGACTCTTGGATCCTCAGAACATGACGCCTAACCGACTGGAGGATGCACAGTCCTCAAGTGTAACAAATCTTCAGGTCAAGCGGACAGAAAGACTTCAGTGATGCCTAACACTCTTTGGCTCTGGGTGTTTTGGTCTTTGTCCTCCAAGGATCTCTCTCAAAGGCTTTGGAGGTGGGTTGCTGTCAAACAACAAAAGACACTAACTCCGAGCAGGCACCAATTTATGGTGTAGGGGGTGGGCTATTTATAGCCAGGGGCAACCCGACCTGATATGTCTGACACGTGTCCAACTGTCGGATTTCAAACAAACGCGGCAGCTTGGCTTGGGCTACAAGCAAAGCTCACTCATCCAACTCTGGATAAGATTTGCTCACTTTGTCTTCGCTCGAAGACATAGGATTTTGGTTGAGCATCACTTCAGTCATTTGACTTTGTTCACTTGGACCCCACTTAATAGTACGGTGGTTCCTATGACTCAAGAAAGAAGAAACGGAAACTACGAAAGAAACTATGTCTTCGCACTCCATAGTCTTCAAGTAAATATCTTCATCGTCATTATCTTCAACGTGAATGTCTTCACGAACCACCATTGTCTTCAATGTCTTCATACATTTTTAGGGATCATCTCTGGTAGATAAACCAAATCAATGAGGGACTACTACCTGTATTATCCTGCAATTCTCACAACACATTAGTCCCTCAACCATGTTTGTCGTCAATACTCCAAAACCAACTAGGGGTTGCACTAGATGCACTTACATTCTCCCCCTTTTTGGTGATTGATGACAAACTGGTTGAAGTTTTCAATGGGGATAAAAGTATGTGAAAGTTTAAGTACATAGGGATTGTCTTCATAGGTTAACAGAGGCCCCCCCTGAAGATGTGCATACAAGTAGTTTGGCTTTGAATGCAAATGCACATGGCAGGTTTTGCTTTGTGGAGATCTTCTTCAACCATCAAGACAATTCATCATGCATATATGAACGTAATGAAGAGAATGATATGCATAATGAGAAATGGGTGCCTGCAGAATGACTTCATGTGGGATTTATCATCACATCATAAGGTAGCAACAAAACTAGCAGACGACCATCAAGTTTATGTGTTACAACTCAAAAACCAACAGTTTCAAGAATGAGAGTTGTAAGAACTTGGCAAAAACAAGCACCCAACCCATATGGACTCGCTTGGAGATTATCAACTCATATGTTTCTCCCCCTTTTGTCAGCCAGGACCAAAAAGGTTTGAAGACATAGAGCATCTACTCGTTCCCAGTCAGAGAAGATGTTGGTGCAGCATGGTCGATGCTGGAGTTGGGCGGTGTAGAGGGGCCTGATGCAGAATCGTGATGCAGTGAAGCCAACGCTGGTGAAGTGGCATAATCCTCTTCATCTATGACCCAAGCAACCACAGTGGGAGCCGAAGATGAATAGTCTGAATCTTCAAGTGATGGAGGCATGTTACCCTGGGCCCCCGGACTCATATCCGGTTGTTGGTCCTGGTCCGCTCGCTCTCGAGCCAGGCGAGCCAGGCTGGGCTTCGATAATGGAGTTTACAGCTGCGGACATCTTTCAGCACTCGCCCTTTGGCAACATGCTGAACTTGGTAAGGTCTCTCTCTTTGTCAGGAGACTCTGGGTCGAACTATGACCGGCCCGAGTGGGCAGCAGGCGACGAAGAAATTCGATGCCCACCCACCACCCACTTCATTGCCACGATCGAAGATTTAACCGACGTGCATGACTTCAACTCCGAAGACATCGACGGTATGGACGACGATGCAGGAGAAGCTCCAGAATCCCTGTGGCGCGGGACTACTACCTTGTCACACGACATATACATGGTAGATACGCCCAATAAGGACTGCAGCGATAACCCGGAAGATAAAACGCCCGGGAAAAAGCCAAAAAGGCAGCGCAGATGGCGCTCAAAGTCCAGCAATGGCAAAAATCGCGACAAGAGCGCAATAAGGGCTGATATACCCGCAAAATCTGAATGCAATACTGACCACACGGACCCAGCAATGGAGCAGGACCAGCCAGGTCACACCAAATCAAGTTCGGAGCAAATACCCGACCACAATAATCCGGAGGGACAAGTTCATGATGCCGTCCCAGCACGGGAAGACAGTCCGGACGGCGATGCATTCATCATCCCGGACGAACAAGTGGAAAAAGACAACCTCCACAGAAAGCTTATGGCCACCGCAAGAAGTCTAAAAACGCAGAAGCAATGGCTCAAAGCTGCACAGGCAAAGCTCAGCCAAAGATGGAATAAAGTGCTAGACACTGTAGAAAGATATGGCGATGACCGCCATACGAAAAGCTATCCAAAGCGCAAGCTACTGCCAGAATTCGATGACGCGGCCGTTCCACCAAAAGAAAATTCGACCAAGAAACCAGACGTACCGCTTCACAACCATAACAGAGCGGCTGCGGACACTGCACACGACCCACGCGAGCATCCGGATAAGAGGGTCAGTGCAGCCAGGTCCATATACGGATCTAGAAGACCCACCCCAGCGAGGGACTTTGGTCACCCAAATGCTCATACAAGCCATATACCAGTTCGGAATCAACCCCGGACACCACAAAGGCCGACTACATGCCATAATGCACCCAGATATAGAGGGGCTGCTCACCCCCTGTGCTTCACTGAAGAAGTACTGGACCATGAATTCCCACAAGGCTTTAAACCGGTGAACATGGAGGCATACGACGGCACGACAGACCCAGGGGTCTGGATAGAGGATTTTATCCTGCATATTCCCATGGCTCGTGGGGATGACCTCCACGCCATCAAATACCTTCCCCTCAAGTTGAAGGGACCAGCTCGACACTGGTTGAAAAGCCTCCCCGAAAACTCAATTGGGAGTTGGGAGGAACTCGAAGACGCTTTCAGGGCGAACTTCCAAGGGACTTATGTCCGGCCTCCGGATGCAGACGATCTAAGTCACATAATCCAACAACCTGGAGAGCCCGCCCGCAAGCTTTGGAACAGATTCCTCACTAAGAAGAATCAAATTGTCGACTGTCCGGACGCCGAAGCCTTAGCGGATTTCAAACATAGCATCCGTGACGAATGGCTTGCCCGACACCTCGGCCAAGAAAAGCCAAGGACAATGGCAGCCTTAACAAGCCTTATGACCCGCTTTTGCATGGGTGAGGATAGCTGGCTGGCCCATAAAGGCACCAGTGACCCCAGCACATCCGAAATAAGGGACGACAACGGGAAGCCATGGCATAATAAAAACAAACGCCAAAACAAGGAAGAGAGCCCGGATAACACGACGGTCAATGCCGGATTCAGGGGCTCTCGACCTGATCAGCAAAAGAAGCCATTCAAAGCAGTAAAGATGGACCGTCCGGTCTGAACAGAGTCCTGGACAAACTATGCCAAATTCACGGCACCCCGGAGAAACCTGCAAACCACACCCATAGAGAGTGCTGGGTCTTCAAGCAGGCCGGCAAATTAAATGCCGAAGACAAGGGGAGGGACACACCAAGCGAAGACGAGGATGAGCCTCATCAGCCGAACACTGGGGGACAGAAAAAATTCTCGCCAGAGGTTAAAACAGTAAGCATGATCCACGCGACTCACACATCCACGAGAAGGCATGACCGCGTGCCCATAGAAGCGCACGATGTAGAGCCCGTCGCACCCACGTCTCACTACTGGATGTCCCGTCCGATCTCGCGTGTTAAGTATCCGCGAACGCCGAACAGGGCCAGGCCCACCTCTCTCCTAGGCGGTCTCAACCTGCCCTGTCGCTCCGCCACAAAGATCCACTCGCGAGTGCTCCACCAGCCAACCCGACTTTAGTCTCCACATGTATCATGTATAAAGTATATAGTATATACCCTTGATCACCCCCCGAGTGATCACGGCCCGATAGTATAGCATGGCTGACGGACAAGAATGTAGGGCCACAGATGAATATACTAGCATCCTATACTAAGCATATAGGATTGCAGGTAAAGGTAACAACAGTAGTATCAAGGACAGGCTATGCATCAGGATAGGTATAACAGAAAGCAGTAACATGCTACACTACTCTAATGCAAGCAGTATAGAGTAGAATAGGAGATATCTGGTGATCAAGGGGGGGGGGGCTTGCCTGGTTGCTCTGGCAAGAGAGAGAGGTCGTCAACTCCGTAGTCGAACTGGGCAGCAGCAGTGTCGGTCTCGTAGTCTACCAGAGAGAAGAGGGGGAAGAAACAATGAATACCATGTAAACAGATGCATATCGATGCATGACATGACAAGTAACGATGCTAGGCGTGGCCTGACGTGGTATGAGGTGATGCCGGTTAAGGGGGGAAACATCCGGGAAAATATCCTCGGTGTTTCGTGTTTTCGGGCAGAGGAGCCGGAGGGGGAAAGTTGCGGGTTCGATAGGTTAGGGGTGTGTGGCGGACGAACGGACTGCGTATCCGGATCCGTACCGTCGTTCTGAGCAACTTTCATGTTGAAAATATTTTAATCCGAGTTACGGATTAAAAGATATGATTTTCTAAAGATTTTATTAATTTCTGGAATTTAATTAATTATTTAATTAATTCGAAAAACAGATTAATGACATCAGCATGATGTCATGCTGACATCAGCAGTCAACAGGGATTGACTAAGTCAAACTTACGCGTGGGTCCCACCTGTCATACTCTGTTAGTTTATTAACAGCAGTTAATTAGGTTAATTAGTCATTAGGTTAATTAACCTTAATTAGTTAATTTAATAAAAAATTAATTAATTTAATTATTAGCTAACTAATTAATTAATATTATTATTAATTATTTATTTATTATATATATATATATATTTTTTTAAATTCCTTTTTTTTGTAAACGTTCTGGGGAGGGGCCCACTGTCATAGGCCCCAAGGGGCTGGTGGATCGGGCGCTCGGGTGCGGGCGTGCGCCCGAGGGGCGTAGCAGGCGACGGGCGCCGTGTGCAGGGGGGCAGACGCCACTTGAGTGGGCGCATGCCCGAGGGCGCTGGGCGCGCGGGGCGCACGCCGGCGCCGGCGATCAGGCAAAGGGAGGCGGCGGAGGGTCGACTGCGGTGGCGCACCCGACTGGGCGTTCGCCCTGATCGCCGGGGCATGTTGGCGCTCGAGCGGAGGCCGAGCCCGGGCGGGGCTTGGCACACGTCCGGACGGCGACGGACGTGGCGGGGCACGAGCGGGGCGGCGGTGTCCGCGAGCACGGCGTGAGCACGGCGCGGCCACGTCGAACTAGCAGGCGGGTGAGGGAGGCAGAGAGGAGAAGGGGAGGGGGCGGCTCACAGGGGGCCGTAGGGTTCGGGGCAACGGGGCTTGGGGCGGAGGACGGAGACGACGGTGTCGTAGACGGGGGGGCAGTCCGGTGGGGAGGCGTGGTCGAGGCGGCGCCTAGCGCCGGCGATGACGACGGGCGGCGTCGTGCTTGGCGAAGCGTCGGCGGGGGAGGGTTCTGGCGCAGGAATGGCGACGGAGGTGGGTGTAGGGGAGGGAGAGGCGAGCTCGGGGGAGGAGCTTGGCGTAGCTGGCGGGAGGAGCTGCGGGGTCGAGCGGGATCAGGGGGCGACGGGGTCACGCGGTTTGTTTCCCCCTCCCGATCCAGATCTGGATGGGGGGGCGAAGGGAGAACGACGTGGGGAGGGGAGTGGAAGCGAGGGGGGGTGCGGGCTAGGGTTCGATTCGATGGGGGGTTCGGGGTGACCTAGTAGGGCGCCGGGGTGGGCCGGCCTTGTCGGCCTGGTTGGCCCAGAGGCCAGCTGGGCCGAGGCCCAGATGGGGGGGGGGGGGTTGTTCTTTATATTTTTGTTCTAGTCTTTCCCTTTTTCTAATTTTCTTTTCTTTTCTGTGTTAATTTTATATTTCAAATAGCTTAGTTTTATAAAATACATTAGTTGTACCAAAATTAGTATTAACAAATATGCCACCACCACAATTAACTTGGCACATAAAATAAAATAGTTTGTAAGTGTTTAATATTTTAAAATCATTTAACTAATTGTTTTTGCTACTATTTTATTCATTTTGAGTATTTACATATTTTATACAAGTGGGGTTTCTCCACCATAATTACCTACGCATTATTTGGCACAACGAGAACATTTTAGTTTTATTATTTGAAAACTTTTGTTGTTTGCCTATATTTTAAATTTGAATTTGAATCGTTTTGAACTAACACGAGTTTACCAACAGTAACCTAGGTGACGTGGCATCATTAGCACAGGGTTACTGTAGCTTGATTACCCGGGCGTCACACTCCTCCATCAGCACAGAGTGAAATCTTCCGTTAGACTCCAGCTCCACCTTTAACATGACTCCATGTAGCTGCGCTATGCTACCCCCGCGCTCCGTCGATTTCAAACTCTCATGTGTGCACTGCCTTGAATCAACCCGCCGCCATAGTGTTGTCCAAGCCGCACAAGCCCTCAGGCTTGCACCACGTGTTTCCACACCCCAGAAGTCGGCCACCATCAGCATCACGCTCCTATGTCGTCGTCGCTGAAATCAACCGTCGTCTCCTGCTTTGACCGACATCCCGTCAATCCGTCAGACAGTCCAGTCCGACCCAGCCGAAATTTTCGGCTGCAACCATGCTCCACCCTACGCCGTGTCCGCCTGCACATCTCTGTGCCTTGCTTGACGCCCTGTGTCTGCATGATCCCTCACGACGCGCTCCAGGCTCCACAAGCCTTATACGCACGTCGCCCTTGCCGCACACGCCATCTTCCATGGACCTGCGATCGCGCCTTTATTTTCTGTACCGTGCACTTCTACCATCCCGTACATACATGTACGTGTACCAAGCAAATAGAGCCAATTGAAGAATCCCTCTAGTAGCCTTCCCATGTGCACAAGATCAATACGTTCATCCTTGCTCACGTAGAGCTCCAAAGCTTTCATCTCCGTCCCTGCTTTTCCTTTGCTTCTGATGGAAATATACACGCATAAATATCTGACGCTTTTTTTCCTTTTAACAAATCTCACGCCTCGCATCTAGCTTTCCTGCGCGCTCCGAGTAGCCAATCCTGATGGACCATATACCCGTGCATAGGCTGCACCTGGCATGTGCCTTGCAAACCTAAGCACTTGAGCCACGTGCTGTTACTGGAATCCTGTGCACTGCAGCAACGCCTTGGCCCTTCCTGTGTCCTTACACGTAACCACGCCTTGGCCTAGCGGCCAGCCTGGCTGCTCCGTCCGACTCGGCCAGAGCCACGCGCCTGGATTGCCCGCTGCGTTGCTCGCCCGATCGATCGATCGCGCCGCCGCCGCCACGCCTTGCTCTGCCAGATGCCTTCGCTTTGCTCGCTTCATGCGATCTTTCTCGAGACTGCACATGCCGCCGTGTACCCTAGCTGCTGCCAGGCGCACTACTGTCGTGCACGAATCCCGGCTACACGCTCGTACGTACATGCTGCATGCTGTTCCGATTCCGCCGCCGCCGTGTTGCTCCGATCTCGCCGATACGCTTCCAAATCACATTGATCTTCTTGACTTTCCATCGACTTAATCTTTGAGATTGCTCTCGAGTTCCGATCGCTCGACACATCATAGATCAAACGATTTTTCTGCAACATCCCGGCTCATCACCTCTAGATCAACTCCTCCGCGACTTTCAACCAACCTAGCTCATGATACCACTTGCTAGAATTATTCCGAGGCGCACCGTCAATCTACTGAGGACCAAGCAATCACACGAGCACGACACCGAGATTTGTTAACGAGGTTCACCGATATGGCTACATCCCCGGGGCAGGACTACGGGCGCTCCTCCCCGTGACACCGTCACAATACCGCACCCCGGCCGCCCGGGCGCCGGCACACCCGCCGGCTCCCCCGTGTGCCTGTGCTATTATGTTGGCATAGGTTACATCGTGTGTCTACCCCGCTATATATGAGAGCCCAGGATACAAGTGTCCTATTAGGACACAACTCCTACCCTGTCTACACACAGTCCAAAACCAAGTCCAACTGTAACCTAACTTGTACAATAATATTCGACACAACTCCAACAAGAGCTGGTATGAATAGGCCTCACCATCCGTGGATGAACCTTGCGGGGTAAGCCTTGGGTTTGGGTTTTTGGGGGCATTGGATTCTCACCAGTGTTTTCATTACTCAAGCCAAGATTCTCACTTACACTTCGTTGACCCCGCTTTCGCGGTTGCTTCCCTCTAAGGCAGAACGCTCCCCTACCCATTTTGACGTCGTACAACTTGGGGATACATTGCATAGAGTTCCATTACGATTAATGAGCTTCGAGATTTCTTGTTCGCACATACATCGCAAGTCATTCGGTCTTATGGTATTTAATTATCTGCATATGGTTCTAGGGTGGTTCATTATCTTCAATTAATTTCCCAATCTAATCGGATAACAACAAAAAAACATATGCTATTCCGTTGGAGAAGGTCCAAAAACATAGGTTAAGATATGGGACTTTGCAAAGTTATATCGAAGAGGTCAAACATATGGCATTTACGAGGAAAAAGTGAGTAAACGTTTAGAACATTATGAATTTGAGAATTGTTCATGTAAAAGATTAGATCAAGATTCATAAGTTTTAAACTTTGTGCCACAAACCCAACATAAAAACTATGTTTTTTTGCGGGATGCATAAAAACTATCGTAATATTAATTAACCACAAGGACCTTGAATGTTATATTTATGATGATACAAAACAAATTGTTGCATGATCATTCACTTAATTTTCATGTCAACAGAGTTGTTGGTTCAGAATTGGAGATGGTTGAACTAACTTGAAGAACTTTGAACCTTTTAGTCCACATAGAGCAGGCCCTAGAAAATCCGCCAAAAGAAAAGAGGAGACCCTAGAAGTGACTGACATCACTGGATCTACAAGTGAACACTTGAGATGCCACTTATAATCAAACTGAAACTAAACCAACAGCTTGTGAGAGGATCGCTGTTTATCAAAGTACCCTATACTATTTCATAATTTATCATTGTTATGTTTCTCTCTCTCAAGGGCATGGCAAATTGAAGTGCTTAGGATTTGGGAAGTACATTCTCCGTTGCTGTTGCACTGGAATGGGAACCACGTGAATGCCATGGCGCGCCAGCTGTCGTTGTTCTAAGTCTGACAGTAGTGTAGGGGGTTACTAATGGAGAGGCAAGATCCTAGCTATGAAGTAGTTGTATACGCAAGAGGTTTTACGAGTTCAGGCCCTTCTCGGAGGAAGTAACAGCCCTACGTCTCGGAGCCCGGAGGCGGTCGACTGGATTATATGCGTATGAGTTACAGGGTTGCGAACCCTTTACACTGAGGAGGGGGGTGGCTTATATAGAGTCCGCCAGACCCCTCCGGCCCTCAGTTATGCAGGGTTTAAGATACATTAAGGTTGGGCGTTACTGGTAACGCTATACATAAAGTGTTATGATGACCATAAAAGCTACTTAATGACCGATCGTTGGCGTGCAGAGTGACTTTAGATCTCCTGGCCGTCGAGTGGTTGGCTTCATGGTCGAGTGTTTGGCTTCACGGTCGAGTGTCCTCGAGTCCGTCGAGTGGAATACTCCTGAGTCATTTGACAGGTGGTTTCTTCTAGAGGTGTCCTTGGGTAGGGTATTTTGGACAGGTCCATGACCCTACCCTAGGTACATGGCTTCATCATTAGCCCCCGAATGGATCGAGGTGTGAGTGACAAAGGAGTTGAGAACTCTTCCGACCCATTTTTCGTGCTATGAGTATGTCTTGTACTGGATCAATGAACTTTAGGTGACGGCACCAACTTCTTTTTCAGTCGCCTTAATCCATTCTTTGTATCCGTCAAGTGAAGTTTTTCACTGGGAGAGCTCCGAGCGACAGAGCGGAGGAGATCTTTCGTCTAACGATTTGTTGTGCAACCCACGGATTTCGCGGGATTCGAATTTTGAGTAGCGCGCGGGCCGGAGCGAGGCCGCAGCAATCGGATGGGATAAGGGAGGGACGCCTCGATCTCTGCGCCACCTTTTTCGCCATGTATCACGCGCTCGACTGTTGCGGGATTTGACAGGATCGTCCGGGCCTACATGTCAATCACTCGGAAGCAACCTTACACTAGTAGAAAAACACCTAATAGTCCCGGTTCGTAAGGGCCTTTAGTCCCGGTTCATGAACCGGGACTAATGGGTCGTTACTAATACCTCCACCCATTAGTCCCGGTTCAAACACGAACCGGGACCAATGTTCCTCCACGTGGCCCTGTGCGCCGAGCCCAGTCAGGGGGCCTTTGGTCCCGGTTGGTGGCTCCAACCAGGACCAAAAGGCATCCACGCGTCAGCATTCCAGTGGCTGGGGTTTTTGTTATTTTTTTTGAAAGGAGGGGGGTGTCGGTGTCAAAACCGGCGGATCTCGGGTAGGGGGTCCCGAACTGTGCGTCTAGGCGGATGGTAACATGAGACAAGGGACACGATGTTTTACCCAGGTTCGGGCCCTCTTGATGGAGGTAAAACCCTACGTCCTGCTTGATTAATATTGATGATGTGTGTTACAAGAGTAGATCTACCACGAGATCAAGGAGGCTAAACCCTAGAAGCTAGCCTATGGTATGATTGTTGTTCGTCCTACGGACTAAAGCCATCCGGTTTATATAGACACCGGAGAGGGCTAGGGTTACACAGAGTCGGTTACAATGGTAGGAGATCTACATATCCGTATTGCTAAGATTGCCTTCCACGCCAAGGAAAGTCCCATCCGGACATGGGACGAAGTCTTCAATCTTGTATCTTCATAGTCTTGGAGTCCGGCCAATGGTGATAGTTCGGCTATCTGGACACCCCCTAGTCCAGGACTCCCTCAGTAGCCCCCGAACCAGGCTTCAATGACGACGAGTCCGGCGCGTATGTTGTCTTCGGCGTTTGCAAGGCGGGTTCTCCTTCATGTTCCATGTGTTTGCCTGATAGTGTCCGGTTGCTTCATAAATGTTGCTCTCCTTGGCTTCCACATCCAATAATGGCCTTCTTCCACGTGTTGTGCGAATGCGAAAAGCCAGGTTATTCTTACGTTTTACCCCCTAGCTGCGCGAATAAGCTGCCTATAAGAGAGGCGAGGATCCAGATCCAAATCACACCATCCTCCTTCCGCAAGTACTCATGGAGGCGCATCTGACAAAAAATCCATTCCAACATGGATAGCCGACGCGGCTCCTCTTCTCGTGCTCCCAGTCCTCAGCCAGGAGATTGGAGGAGATGTTCAGTCCCGCATAGCGAGTTAGTGACGCTCCAAGCAGAGGGATACCTTCCCCCAGCCTTTATGGTTCAGGTTCGAGCCGGATTGGCCACCTACAAGGGTGGGAAGCAGGCGGAGAGCGTCGCAAATCCCTCCAAAGGAGAGCGGGTATGCTTCGTCCCCTACTTAATAAGGGGACTCGGATTTCCCATACATCCGTTTCTCCGGGGGCTCCGGGGACTCCAACTTCACCACCTCACGCCTGCCTCCATTTTGCACATCGCCGGCTTTGTAGCTCTTTGCGAGCTGTTCTTGGGCATCGAGCCCCATTTTGCGCTGTGGAAGAGGCTGTTTTGCCTTGTACCCCGTTCTCACGAGGGGTCGATATATCTATCCGGAACCCCGAAGAAGGCGTCCGAAGACTGGCCTTCGAAGTGGTTCTATGTGGAAGACGCCCCGCTACCGGATCCAGTTCGGATCGGCCTCCCGGAGTTTAGCAACGCTCCTCTGAAGAAACGCCTGAGTTGGCACCCACGGAGCCCTCAACGGGAAGATGACAGGAGTGTCCACTATCTGATGGGCCGGATACGGTTACTAGCCCATTCCGGATTAACCATGATTGGAGTCATGGCCACATGCATTATGAGAGGGGTGCAGCCGCTCCAATATAGGGGCCACCCCATGTGGGATTTCAACGGGGAGAATGACGCCACCCGTCATGGCCGCACGGGGCCGGGATCGGCCGCCGATCTGGTGAAGATCCTGTCCGGCTTGTACAAGGGGGAGAAGGAGGACTTCCTCCGCACGAGTCCATTGAATGGATTCTCCATGAATAACCCTCGGAGCTGGGTAAGCGGACGTTTATATATCTGATCCGTGCTTTCAAAGATAAGTGTCTTACTTTATGATTTCGACGCAGGAACTGCGCCGGGATGTGGAGGGCATAGAAAGCCCAACTCCACAACCCCGAGGATCCGGGAAGATCCCTTGATCCGGCCTCCGAAGAGGATCCGGACATAAAGGTGGAATTGATTGACGGGGTGTTCCACCAGCTCAGCATAGACAATGCTTTAGTCGCCATTACGGCTGACTACCCTGGTTTATGTTCGGCTTCCCAGGTGAGTACGACCGAAGTGCTGACATCGTTACTTTTTTAATGCTTATTTCTGACCACCGTGTACCAATGGTGCTTCGCAGGAGGTGCCTTTACGGCGGGAAGCCGAGCCCGCGGCGACTTACCAAACGAGGTCAGTGCGGCCTAGCAGGCGGAAGAGGAGTGCGACGCGAATCGAAACGTCGCCGCAAAGGTATGGTGCACCATTGTCTTTTAAGGGAAAGACTCCTGGGAGGTATATTAATGCTCATGATTCTTCCAGGAGAAAGAGCGCTCGCCGGACTGAGTCCGGAGAGGGTGCCAACCAAGCCTCCGCCAGCTAGGCTCCAACGCCTAGTCCGGAGGGGGAGGCGAGCGCAAGGCACAAGCCGGATGCTCCTCCAACAGAGGATGCCGATAGGTTGTCCGCCACCAGGTCCGAGGTGGAGAGCGCCATGAATCACAGGCGCCGTCGGACAGTTCTTCGCGACGCGTGTTTCTCCCCAGAGGCGTTGAATGCCCTTAATGCGGGAGACGCGCACCTCCGTGCTGCTCAAGATGGTTTAACCAGAGCCACGGAGCAGTATGTAAAAGACATACGGGTGAGGAATTTTAATAGTTATATATGCCAGTAGCCCCCGAGACTTAAAATAGTTAAACTAACTGATTTAAGGATCATTTGTTATGCAGGATCTTATCGAGAAGAATACCCACCTGTCCCAGGAGCTTCAAGAATGCAAGGCCCAACTTGAGGCCGCACTAGCCGCTGCCGGGGGAGCCACGTAGACCCCCTCTGGTAATTCATATTTTGAAAAGAGAAGTAGTTTATGAAGTGGGGCGTATGTGTATAGTCTGACAATAATATTGCAGAGGGTGCCGGACTAGATCCGGACAAGCAACATCTGTTCCGCCAGTTGAAGGCCGGCGAGAAGGTGCTTATGAGGGTGCAGCAGGAGAGGAACAAACTCCAACACTACTAGGAAAAGGCCTACTAATGGCCGGCGAGAAGATGCTTATGAGGGTGCAGCAGGAGAGGAACAAACTCCAGCATTAGTGGTGCGCCATTATTGCCACGCCATTAGTATATTTTACTAGTGGCGCACCACTGGTGCGCCATTAGTATCTGGTATACTAATGGCGCACCACTGGATGCGCCATTAGTATGTACAACAGTGCGCCATTAGTATGCCTCCCAGGGGGTCATGTATACCCAGGTGCTTTGGCATACTAATGGCGCACAATAGCAAGATGCGCCATTAGTAACTTCGGCATACTAATGGCGCACTGTTTAATAATGCGCCATTAGTATCCTTTGGCATGCTAATGGCGCACTGTGATGTGATGCGCCATTAGTATGAATATTAGTTATTTTTTATTTTTTTATTTTCTGTTTTTTGCACAGGTTACAAAATGTATAATTGGACAAAATATAGACAGCACACATCAACAACAGATTCATCAAATACAATAGAAGATTAGTCTCTGAATACAATTCATCATATTAGTCTCTGAATACAATTCATCATATTAGTCTCCGAATTGAAAAGACCGAACAAAGATAGAACATTATATTACAAGTCTCGAGACCGCGAGTAGCGAGTTTGTCTTCACATTACAAGTCGATATCGATCATCTAAACTACCATCACATAGAAGAGAGATGCGGTCATCACGATGAAACTCGTCTTCATCCGGTTCCTCCAACGCTCCCTCCCCTCTCCCGCTAGATAGCGGGCGTATCTACATTCGGCCTCGGCCCTAGTGGTGTACCCTTTGTAACTGTCACCGCTGAATCGGTGAACCTGTCTCCGACACTCCTCCCAGTCGTCGTAGACTCCGGGAACCTTACCCTTGTACACGACATACGACGGCATCGCTATGCACTAGCCAAACGAAACATTAGTACCAATTAACAGACAATACATAAGCAATATATAAGTATGCAACAGAACAATCGGAAGAGAAAAGCAAGACATTAATAGCATCGATTACATCTAAGTTGAACGACTCTCGAAACCAAAGAGACATACTACAAGTTCATTAAAGTTTAATTACAACATGAGCCAATCGATGTTTCAGAACTAGACAAAGCATCACTGCTTTCGACTCGACTCAAGGGACCGGAACATGGATGAAGCCGCCGTCTATCGTGGGAGTCATGAAAGAACGGGCATTGTCAGCCTGCATTTGTAGCATTGTGTCGATGTAACTGTTGGACGGTTGATTTCTGAGGTAGAATTGCCCCGAGGTACGAAGGACATCTTGATGGATGATTTCCGCAAACTCCAACTGTATGCGAAATAATTCTTGTCTGAAGTCCGCATCCTGGATTGCCGACACGCTCGCCGCCCAATCTTTGAGTTTACTCGGTAGCAGAAGTTGATGATGGTCCCGTACGATCGCCCGCATGTGATGGATGGCGTAGTAGGCACCCTTCTGACCTCCAGGCGGCTGCTTGATGCAGCAGAACATCGTATTGTGGGAGAACACGTGCTTGCCGTACTTACGAATAGGCCTGGTGAAGGTGCCTCCAGATTTGGCGTAGCCGGGGAGAACATCATCAAGAACCTTCTTGACATTTGTGTAGTCTACGTTCGACTGACAGTCCGGGTCGAAATATGTGGCCATGGAATATTTGGGGCTTAGGAGGATGAGCGTTCAATGTGTGTCACTGCAGAAAACACGGAATGTTAAAAGAAAAACGATCGAAATCTAAGAATTCATATGCTACGGGCCGGTTGAGGGGAGGACTTACTCAGGAAAGTAAGGCACGAGGAAGTTATCCTTATCTTGGTTTGCCAGAATGACGCCTTAGAGGTAAGAACTCGCGACTTGCCGGTCCCCAGCGCTGCCCAAGATCTTGGCACGCATGTAGAAGGGGTCGACTATCACGATGTCTGGGGTCTTGTCGCGAATATCCGCATCTCCATACTCAGCGAAAATAGCCGAACGAAGGTGTAGTGCAGCGGATGAAGGTTCATCATAGCGTGGATGTCATCAAACCGCAGGACGATCGTACGCCCGATGGAGTTATCCACAAAGCCCTTGCCCTCTGGCACCTTGGCCGCGAAAACCGGGTATGCCACATCCTTCTCTCTGAGACGGCGCTTCTCCAAAGAAAGAACACTGTCATGCAGACTCCGCATAGCACCGGTTGCAGCATTGAGCATATTTATCGGTAGCATCGCCCTACCCGCCACATGCACCCTCCTCGAGATATCCTCAGGTGAAGGTGGCCCGTCCTGAGCACGGATCGTACTCGGTGCCGGCTGGCTCGCACCCTTGTTAGTCTTTCTTTTGCGTGCCTTCTTCTTCTCCTGTAATGGGACCAAGTTCTGCTCACAGACTGCCTCCTTGAGTGTGTTTGGGCTGATAATAATTTGCACCTCGCCTATCTGAGGCTCGGTGAAGTCGACAGCTGGAGGCGTCTCCTGAGAGCTGAACGGCAGACGACGCCTGTTGCAACTTGGCTTCTCCGCGGTACCAGCTAGATCGCGCATGTCTTTTGTTGGGTTGTGTTCTTGAGAAGGAGGCCCCATGAAGTCGCCATCGTACCCATGTTCGGCAAAGTACTGATCGACGTTGCCAAATGTATCGTCGTCGTCGTTGTTCTGATCCTGTGCTATATGCATGTTTGGATCCAGTGGCATAGGGATGTCCGGCACCGTTGTGGCGGTCTTGCCATGGGGCCGACTTGGCGCCGGCACGACTGGCGATGTTGTCTTTGGGGTGGTGTCCCCCGCCCCCAAATGAATCTGGCTCTTTGGCCAAAGCAGGGGCCAGCTCAGGCAGGCGCTGAGGGTCATCACGTCATCATCGTCGGCCCCGACGGGTCGAATCGGAGGTAACAACTCGTCGCAGCCTGGCAGCACCCGAACCAGTTCAACCCTAAACAAGTTGGGTGGCATCTGGGTACCGTGGAACAAGGGGTTGCTCGGCTGAATGATTTTGCCCTTGGCAACATCGACCAACTCGTTGTTCACGAAGTGCAGGAGAGTGCACGGAACGTCGGCGACGCCCTGCGAAAACATGTAGGGCGTCAGGGATGCCCAGTCAAAGGCAAAGAGATGAAGTCCTCGACCGAGAGAGGCTTAATTAGTTACCGTGATGATGGCGTCGAGCTCGGCTAATGTCGAGGCACCGCCAACGGCGGGCATGCAGTTGACGGAGGGGCCGCTTGCTGCAGAGGTGCCGGCCGGCATACACCCGGGTGCATTAAGCTCTCGTGCCGGCGTCGGAGACACCAATGTCGCCTCCGCCGGAGACACCAATGGCCCTGCCAGCGCATTCTGCGAGTTGCTGGCCATGAAGCTAGGAATCGGGGGCGGCCCCTGTTGGCCGCCCGCAATCCACGCACTCAACCCCTGGATCAAGGTAGGCACAATGGAGGTGATCGTCGCTCCGAGTTGTTGTTGCACTTGCTCTTGGACAATCTCTGGAATCGGCGCCACCTGTGCCTTGAGTTCTTGAACCTCGCGCGCCTGGCTTTCCGAGCTGGTCTTTTTCTCCTCCGCACACCAGCGGTATAGTATGACCCCCATTTTGTGGACAAGCCTTTGCCGGCCACACGACCAGCTGACGTCGGCTTGCTGAGATTATCCTTGTTCTTCATTACATTCAACGCCCTATTTAGAGTGGTGTCCCAAGGGTTGCTCTTAGTCGACCCCGCGCTACTGCTTTCAGTCGCCTGCGGAAGGAATGTGAACCATTTAGAAATTTGGCTTCATTAATTAGAATGCAACCATATGGAGCTAATTACGCGGGGGTGTATTCCTTACCAGAACAAGCTCAAGCGCCCTGGTCTTCGGATATGTGGTAAGCTCCTTTGTTATCGGGTCCTCCTTGTACCGGGCCCTGACATAGTTCCTGGTCAGCTTGTTACCACTGTATTTCTCGAAGCGGGGTGGTAGGCCTTGCTCGGCACGCTCCGTGTCCTCCTTGTCCCATATAGGCTCCGCCACTCTGTAACCGTCGGGACCGAGTTTGTGTTCCCCTAAGTTCAGCTCCCGCATTTCTTTCCCCCACTGACTTGATTGGGAGTTTGCGGTGCTCGAGCAATTGATCTTGAAGTCGTTGTAGTCATCTTCGGTGATCGAAGGATTTTTCTCCTTGATCTTCTCATAACTCTCACCTTTCTCGATCATTCTCTTCACATTGCTTTTCCAAGTAGACAGGGCCTTGCTCATCTTCGTGAGGGCGGCATTGTTCACTTTATTCCCTTTGAGGCTTGTGTTTTCAAAATCAGCGGGGAACTTGTATCGTTCGTGCAGCTTCGTGAAGAGGAGGTTGCACAAATTCCCTCGGTCAGGATGCCTCAGGTTCTCAGTGTTGATCGAGACGGTGCTCCGGAGAATGCACCCGAGCTGAAGCGAGTACCCCTTGACTATTCGTTCGGGCGCCGTTGGATTCCCGTCGGAGTCCACTTTAGTAACTTCCTCCTTGAGGGTGCGGAGCACGGTCGGGCGCCGGTCTTTCCGTTGCCTCTTCGGTTGGCTGCCATCTGTGCGTGCGCCGCCATCATCAGTGGTGGCATCCTCGGCGGCACCATCAGTGGTGGCATCAGTGGGGTCATCCTCGGCGGTACCATCAGTGGTCTCAGGATCGGTGGGGAAGGCGGCGTCCTCATACAAGTGAGGTTGTTCCTCCATCTCCTGGGACAGCTCCCAGAATGCCTTGCCGCCCGAACCCCCGGCCTCATCGTTGTTGGCCATGTTTCTCTCTAAATAGGAACAAAGTTTGGTCAAAAAGTTGGTTATTGTCAAGGAACAAGATCATGGTCTCATCATTTAGGGTTTGTCAACACCGAGGCATCCTAAAAGCTAAGCTTTTATCATTGAGGGTTTTTCGACGCCGAGGCACCCTAAAAGCCTAAGCTTTCATCATTAGTCACAAGTACCCCGGCCCATGCATTAGTCACAAGTACCCCATATGTCCTATTTTTAGCAAAGTCATGCTAAAATTCACGGAAAATTTCAGCATGACCTTTGCCGAAAATAGGACATATGGAGTACCCGAATTTGCTGGAACGGAAGTTAATCGACATTCCAGCAAACTCAAGGGCTTCTCGGGTGGACAAGGCAAAAAAGGCCTTCATCACAACATGGAAAATACATTGGCATGTGAAGAGGTGAAACAATATATGCATCTCCAAGCAGTATCATTCAACATTTTGGACAAACCACTACAAGCAATACTGGATCAGAATGTTTTTATACATAACTGCTAAAACCATAGGAGTTAACCGAGCCACCAACAGAATGTGGACTTGAAAAGAGAGAGTCACGGACAGTGACATGATATATTTTCATAAAATTAGCTAGTTTTACTTATGGTGCACAAAGGAACAAGTACTGCAGTGCACTTAGAAAAAAATGAGCACCGCAAAACAAGAAGACTCGTTTCAGGTAAACGGAAGCTGTCGGCTCCATCAAGTGGAGGCAAAAACAAGTGTAATTGCAAATGAATGCAAACCACGTTAAGACTTAACTGCTAAGGCCTAGTTTGGCAACACGGTTTTTCCAAAACCATGGTAATTGAAAACCTCGGTATTCCAATGTGTGGGCAATGAATACTTTGGTTTCTAAAAACTGCAGTTTTTCTCAGTTTTAGCAAAACTATAGAGATGTTTGGCAAGTGCAGTTTTTCTTAGTTTCTTGGTTTTGACCACTCGTTGCATGGATAATCCTAGATACAGCTAGCTGAACCAAATTGAGCTATAACAAAGGAGTTATACAACGACGTGATCAGCTTGTGCTAATTAATGGCTGGTGCATGCGGCATGCCTATAGCCTTGTCATGCATGCGAACATCCTCTAGCATGCAAAATTAGACCATATCAAAACAATCAAGTAACTCATCGATAGGAATTACAACCAAGTTGTGTGCAAGTGCACTACTTGGCTTTCGTCAGATCATAACTTTGATCAACCAACTTGGCATAGGTAAATGTTCATGATATACCCCTACTAACCCTCTAACGATGGAGGTTATTAAGCACATGAGCTACTACATATCCTGATTAATGTTCTTAGCCCATGTCAATGTGATGCACTTCACATGATACTTAATTCTCACCTACATCTCCCTACATTGCTGCTACTGATGTATCTGTCACCTACGTACATCAATCCGAAAACAGAGACACTACATTGCAAGGGATCCATCCAACTAATACACCAGATTATCAGTGACTCAATGATAATATTTAATTTGCTCATCATGTCATCTACTACCCTAGTCAAACTTCATCATGCAGTAACAGCAAACATACAATCAAGCAGGCATTTATCATACTCCTGACTCTCGAGGCAAACTTGTCATATCCTTTAATTCAGAAACCAATAACTTGTCATATCCAAAATAAGCAGTGCAGGAGAAGGATCGGAGTGCCAGGAGATATATAACTACAAAATTCGTATGCTGGGGGAGAGGGGGAGAGGAGGAGGGGGAGCTCATGGGGGCGGTGGTGTGGACGGGGCGACGTGGTGGGGCGACGAGGTCCGGGTGGTGGTGGTGCGACGAGGTCCGGGAGGCGACGAGGTCCGGGTGGTGGTGATGCTCCGGCGATGGTGGTGTTGACAGGGCGGCGTCCGGGCCAAAGTGACGAGGACGGCGGGGCGATGGCGTCCAACGAGGTGGGGCGACGGGGAGAGCGGCGCCGAGGAGACGAGGACGACGGGGCGGCGGGGCGGCATCGTCGGGAGAGGAGAGGGCGGCGTCGCAGCGTCGGGGTGGAGAAGAGCACGACGGGGCGGCGTTGAGGCGGCGTCAGGGCGGCGTCGAGGCGGTGGGGCAGCGGCGTCGGGAGAGGAGAGGGGAAGGGGATTGAGGTCGAGGGCGAGGGAAAGAGAGGGGATAGGTTTGGGCCGGGATATGGATGGGGGCGGCACAATACTAATGGCGCACCACCCCTCGGTGTGCCATAAGTACATCCATACTAATGGCGCACCTCGCCCTGGTGCGCCATTAGTATTTTTTTTGATTTCTGCTCGAGCCAACAGGTTATCTTCCACCTGACCTGATCCACATCAAGTTCCCTCTACTAGCTCGACTGGTCAACAGCCAGTTCTCACACTAGGAGGTCCTGGGTTCGATTCCCAGGCTCCACAATTTTTTTTATGCATTTAAAATGTTCTTTGATACTTATTTGTGTTTAAATATGTTCAAACTTGTTTAAATCATAACAATAATATTTTTTTTATAAGACAGTAATAATTTTTAAAAAAATATCATCAAACAGTAATGCCGGTGGAGCGGGGGAGGGTGCGGGGGGTGCGGGGGGTCGGCGGCGGCGGTTGAGTAGGGGAGGGGTGTGCGGGGGGTCGGTGGCGGTGGTTGAGTAGGGGAATCGAGGGTGCGGGGGGTCGGCGGCGGTGGCCGGTGGACCGGGGGGTGCTCGGCGGCGAGGGGGACCGGATCTGGCGAGGTGGGATAGCGATCGAGATGGAGGGGGATCGAGATCGAGTGTCCATGAAATTTAAAAATATTCATGATAGTTCAAAAAGTGCCCATGAAATACAGTCGAGAAATGAAGGCTACGATTTAAATACAATCGATCTTAGCTAGCTATCTGTTCACAATCTTCTTGCCCTTCTTTTTCGCAAATGGAGTTCTTCTGTGGAACGGACGTCCTTTAGGTAGGGTGGTCCTGCTTCTTCTTGTGGTGTATGCTGCTACTTCATCATCGTCGTCATGTTCGATCCTCGGGTTGCCGTACTTGTCGAAGTCTTGCTCATTGGCTACTCCATCCATTCCGATGATCTTCCTTTTGCCTCTCCTCACGACAACACGACTGGGCTTTGGTGGGTCGGTAATGAAGAATCATTAGTCCACTTGGGAAGCCAGTACCCATGGCTCATTTTTCGCAGTGATGTTTGCGCCCGCGGTCTTGGATTTGGCTTCGGGTATAACCATGGTGGTGAAATATCGGTCTTCTTTTAGGACGCTCTTGGCCCATCTGACACGGAACATCGGCACCTTCTCTCCAGCGTAGCTCAGCTCCCAGATCTCCTCGATCCTTCCGTAGTATCTGTCCTTGTACTTACCGGTGTAGGATTCCATTGTTACCCCAGAGTTCTGATAACCATCGCTCTTCATGTCCTTGTCCTCGGTGTAGAATATGTAGCCGTTGATATCGTACGCCTCATAGGTCATCAGGTTGTGCTCGGCGCCCTGTGACAAGGTGAATATGAGTTGTTCTTCCGCGGAAGAATCTTCATGTAAAGGGTACGACAGAAGCTTCTGCTTGAACCAACGCGTGAAACATGAGTTGTGCTCTTTGAGTATATCTCCATCCGTCCTCTGTTGGCCTCGGTCATTGTACGTCTTCTCAATAAAGGTTTTGTGCTCTACCACCCAAGGATCGACCACGTCTATGTGTTGTAGCGCGACTAGGTTTGCTCTTTCAAAGTCCGCGAGTCGACCCTCGAAGTCGACATGCATTTCGCGGCGACCCTCACGGTGACCCCATCCAGCGAGCCTGCCGAGGTGCCTATTGACGGGCAGACCAACGAGGTTCTCGATGCCTAGATAATTCGTGCAGTAGGAGATGCACTCTTCGGTCAGAAAGCCCCTGGCTATACTTCCCTCTGGACGTGACATGTTCCGAACGTATCCTTTGATGACACCATTCATCCTTTCGAACGGCATCATGCTGTGCAGGAACGTCGGCCTGAGTTTGATGATATCCTCCACGATATGGACCAGCAGATGCACCACAATGTCGAAAAATGCGGGCGGGAAGTACATCTCAAGCTCGCATAGTATCACCACGATCTCTTCCTGTAGCCTTCTGAGTTGCCTCACGCCAATCGACTTCCGAGAGATGACGTCGAAAAAGTTGCATAGGCGAAATAGCGTTTCACGGACGTGCGCGTCCATGATCCCACAAATTGCAACTGGAAGTATCTGCATCATCAGCACGTGACAGTCGTGAGACTTCATCCCGCTGAACTTCTGCTTCGCTGGGTCTAGGTATCTGCTTATCTTCCCCGCGTAACCGTAAGGAAGTTTTACTCCTAGGAGGTAGGTGAAAAACTGCTCGATCTCCTCCTGACTTAGAGTGAAGCACGCGGGAGGGTAGTCATTTCCGGTCTTCTTGGCCTTTTTGCCTTTGCGATGACTTTCTGTGTCCTGCTTCGCCTCATCATCATCATCATCATTAGCGTGAAGCTCCTGCCTGATGCCCATTGATTTCAAGTCTGCCCTTGCTTTCGGCCCATCTTTGGTCCTCTCTGGCATGTTGAGCAGGGTACCAAGCAGACTCTCGCACACGTTCTTCGTGATATGCATGACATCAAGGCTGTGAGGCACACGGTGGATCTTCCAGTACGGCAAGTCCCAGAAAACAGACCTCGTTTTCTATACCTTCAGCAGCGGCTCTGGCGCCTTTCGCTTCTTTCCCGGCTCTGGCGCCTTTTGCTTCTTTCCTGGCAGTGGGCAGTCTTTCCAATTTTTCAACAGCTTGTCTATTTCCTCGCCGCTCCTCGTACACGGTCGTTTTTGGGGTTCTGTTTCACCATCGAACAGATCCTTGCGTTTCCTCCACGGGTCATCGTCGCGAAGCCACCTTCGATGTCCCATGAACACGGTTTTCGAAGACCCGGGATCTCTATCTAGCTGGCGATACGTTGTGTCATCCATGCACCTTACGCATCCAGAAAATCCACAGACTACCTGCCCCGCGAGATATCCATAACCGAGATAGTCGTGCACCGTCGTGGGCAGTGCGGCTCTCATAGGGAAATATTCTTTCTCTGCAGCGTCCCACGTATTGGCTGGCGTTTTCCACAGCGTGTCAAGCTCCTCTTTCAGCAGCCCCAGATACAGATTAATGTCGTTCCCTGGTTGTTTCGGCCCTTCAATTAGCATACTCATGTGAATGTACTTCCTCTTCATCCACAACCAGGGGGGAAGGTTGTACATCCACACAAACACAGGCCAGGCGCTATGTGTGCTTCTCTGGCTGCCAAACGGATTGACTCCATCGGTGCTCGCGCTCAGCACGATGTTCCTTGGATCGTTCCAAAATTCTGAGTCTTCGAAGTTCAACGCTTGCCACTGGCTCGCATCCTTAGGGTGACTCAACATCTTGTCTTTTTTATCTATCTCCGGATCATTTGCGTCATCTTCTCTCTTCTTCTCCTCCCTATCCGCGTGCCAACGCAGGAGCTTTGCTACCTTAGGGTCCGCGAAATACCGCTGCAGACGAGGAGTGATCGGAAAGTACCACACCACTTTTCGAGGAGCTTTCTTCCTCTTCTTGTATCGAGTGACGCCACACACCGGACATATGGTAGACTCCGCGTGCTCGTCCCGATAAATGATGCAATTGTTCATGCACACATGGTATTTCATGTGCGGTAAATCCAGAGGACACACGATTTTCTTCGCCTCCTCCAAACTGGTCCGGCACTTGTTCCCCTTGGGAAGACGTTCGTGCCAGAATGACATGTTCTCGTCGAAACATGCGTCGGTCATTTTGTGTTTTACCTTCATCTCCAGAGCCATGAGCGTTACTTTCAGGCGCGTGTCCTCGGGCCTGCATCCTTCATACAATGGAGTAACCGCGTCTAACTCAAGTTGATCCATCTTGGCTTTCTCTCGGGCGGCAGCTCTTGCGTTATCCGTCTGCTTGAGAAGCAGCTCTTGAATATGAGGGTCCTGCACCCAGCCCATCGATGGTCCAGCGTCGTCTGCTCCGCCGGCATCATCATCTTCATGATCATGCCCGTCGTCTGCTCCGACATCTTCCTCATCATCATGTCCTGCATCTTCTACATGATGACTGTGTACAGCATCGCCGTCGTGATCATCTCCTGGGGATTCTTCGTCTTCTCGCCCGCCCGAGCCGCGGTGGTTGTCTTGCTGCCCTTCCTCATTTCTTGCCCGGCCCCCATGGACGACTTCGTAGTCATCTTCATCACCTTGCCACCGATAGCCATCCATGAAACCACGCAAGAGCAGGTGGTCCCGCACCTTCCCGGAATCCGGGTCCGCAATAAGGCTCTTCAGCTTGCATCTTCGACACGGACATCTTATCTCCGTCTCGTTCTTTTGAAGCATCTCGGCCTTCGCGGACCTCAAAAACCTATTCACGATGCCTTCGGTCATCGTGCGGACCATGGTCACCTGCGGGGTAGAGCAAAACGATATTTTAGAACCAAGAAAAATTTTGGCATGACTTTCCCTAAAAATAGGACCAAAAAGAATGCTTAATGCCAAAATTCTCGCCGAAACGGAAATGAATCAACATTCCGGCAAAATATTGGCAACTATCGCATTTCAAATACCGGTACACCTCCAAACACAAACACATATGCAACACCACAAACATATGCAACACCACGAACATACATAGATCTAGCTAGGCCATAAAAAGTGCATGTGCACATTGTTCTAGGGAGAACAACATAAATATAGCTTCCCCCCTTACTTACCTATCAAAACAAGGTAATTTAACCACTTAATTTGAATGAATCTATGGTGGAAATGAGGTGAAAAAGAGGAGGCACCCGAGACAAGGAGGAGGTGGAGAGAATGAAGTGGGGAGAAAGTGAGTGTGGGTAGGAGAGGCTGTCCAAAATATCTTGTTGCTACCCACTTACTAATGGCGCACTAGCACTAAATGCGCCATTAGTAATCCAGGTTACTAATGGCGCACCTTCTGGCGGTGCGCCATTAGTAGTTTTGCAAAAAAAAAACATACTAATGGCGCACTGTTCTACAGTGCGCCATTACAGTGCGCCATTAGTAGTATTGCAAAAAAAGGAATAAAAAATATAATAAAAAAATAACATTAGCGGCGCACTTTCCGATGGGTGCGCCATTACTAGTTACAACTAGTAATGGCGCACTGTGTCTGGATGCGCCATTAGTATGTTTGGACAGGCGCACTAGTTCAAAAAAAATTGATACTAATAGAGCACCTTGGGCCAGGTGCGCCATTAGTAGTTTCAACTCTAATGGCGTATAAGAAGGTGGTGCGCCATTAGTATATACTAATGGCGCACCCCTTGTCTGGTGCGCCATTAGTGTCAATCCCATCTATAGCCCTTTTTCTAGTGGCGTATCAGAAGATGCCAACACCCAGCTGGGCGAAGAACTAAAAGATGTTCTGGTCCAGCTGTCTAACTCCGTAAAGGAGAATCGGCGGCTTCGTCGCGGCATTTATAGTAAGTGCTTGAGAAAACTCTTTTGAAAAGAAGAGTTCGGCGAGGAAGTCGATTGACAGAAATGTGTCTATAGGTGTGCTCACGGGTCTTCCGTCGGAGGAGATGCCTGGTTCCACGGGAGACCCTCTCCTCGAGCTGCTGCAACTGCACGAACGTGTTCGGCAGGCAATGAGCGGCGTCGTTTAGGCCTTATGGCCTTCCGTCTCCCTACCCGAGGGTCTTGGAGGGCTTGCTGAGAAGCTTCAGGGAGTATGGCGGCGTCTCCGTCTGTGGAAGATATGGGCCTGCCGTCAAGGCGCCAGGGAGGCCTGGGCCATGGTGAAGATGCGGTACCCGAAGGCTGACCCAAACCACATGGCCGAGGTCGGACCTGTGGGGCCCGATGGGAAGGAGATCCCTGTGAGCCTGATGTACGACCAAGTAGAGTTGGCCGCGAAATATTCGCAACAGTACTGTAAATTAGACAGCCTGTTAGATGGGATTGAAGAGGAGTACAATCATTCAGTTTGACGATGTAATTCTAAAATGACATGTAAAATGCCTTCTAGCCGGATTGTAGATCGTTTGTCTTTGCGGACCTTTTTGCTTCAACCTCGGGACCCAACAATCCGGAGTGTGTCCGAATACCCTTACGGTTATAAAAGAACCGGGGCATGCATGGAGACAAGGCGTAGGGGTCATAATTGCTTTATCAGACAAGTGCCCAACTAGCTATGTTATATTACATGGTTAGTAAGAAACATCTTCCAGGGAGAATAGTTCCGTTAAGGGTTCCTTTCCCTGGGGGGCATGCCCTAAAGTGCATGTCCGGACTGCGAAAAGAGCAGAAAAAGCATCTGGGGGCAGATAAATAAATAAGTAATAAATCATCTTTCAGGTCACCGATCGAATATTCCCTTAAGAACGCTAGCCTTCGGCTTCACCCAGTCTGAGGTACACATCCGGCTGACCCGGCAGTAACAATCGCAGAGGTGCTCCCTTTACCTCCTCGCCGAACAATCGGGAACGTAGGGGTAAGCACAGGAGCCAGGCAACCCGGCTTGGCCAAAACTTAAGTCATATCAATGCATATAATGGTGATTAAAAGGTACATGCGGAAGTATGACACATGTGTTGGGCATGACGCACGTATAAATAAGCTTCTATTAAAAAGCCCCCAGGTATAACGAGTGCGAGTAGCACATCGAGTGAGTGCGAACAAAGCGCAGATCAGCCCTCAAGAAGCTTGTACTGAAAATGGGGGGGGGGGAGGGAGGGAAAACAAAGACAGCGAAAAAATATGAAAGGTGGACGGAGGAAGGAGACGAACCCTGAGTCCGGCGCTAGGCGTAAAATCTTCGGAGACGAGCTGCGTTCCATGGGTTTGGCTCGAGTCGGTTGTCAGATGCGTTACATAGACGGTATGCACTGCCGGTAAGGACTTGGTCGATGATGAAGGGACCTTCCCATTTGGGCTTAAGTTTGTCCTTTTTCTTGTCCGGCAGGAATAGAACTAGCTCGCCAACATTGTAAGTTTTGGCCCGTACTTCTCTACTGTGATATCTTCGAGCCTGCTGCTGATAGAATGCGGAACGGGATTTTGCCACGTCGCGCTCCTCCTCTAAAGCGTCCAAACTGTCCTGCCGATCCAACTCGGCTTCTCTTTCCTTATACATGCGCCCGCGAGGTGAGTCATGAATTATATCGCAGGGCAAGACTGCCTCAGCGCCGTATACCATAAAAAATGGTGTGAATCCAGTAGTGCGGTTTGGCGTGGTCCGCAGCCCCCAGAGTACGGAGTCAAGCTCCTCTACCCAGTGCGTGTTAGATTCTGTGAGGGACCGCACTAATCTGGGTTTAATGCCGCTCATTATTAGACCACTTTCTCGTTCCACTTGACCGTTAGTTTAAGGGTGGTAGACTGAGGCGTAGTCGAGCTTAATGCCCATGTTTTTGCACCAGAGTTTAACCTCGTCGGCCATGAAATTCGTGTCGTTATCAGTGATGATGCTGTGGGGGACGCCAAAACGGTGTACTACCCCGGATATGAAGTCTATCACAGGTCCGGATTCTGCCGTTTTAACCGGCTTGGCCTCTATCCATTTGGTGAATTTGTCCACCATGACCAATAAGTATTTGTGCTTGTAGGTTCCCCCTTTAAGGGGTGCAACCATGTCAAGCCCCCAGACCGTGAACGACCAAGTGATGGGTATAGTTTTGAGGGTGGTGGGTGGCATGTGGCTTTGATTAGCAAAGAGCTGGCAACCAACGCATCGTTGGACTAAGTCCTGAGCATCTGCCCGGGCTGTCGGCCAATAAAATCCTGTACGGAAGGCCTTGCCTACAAGGGCCCGGGCTGCAACGTGGTGCCCGCCGAGTCCGGCGTGAATTTCAGCCAGGAGATTTCGCCCTTCCTCTTCGGAGATACACCTTTGAAGGACTCCGGTTGTGCTTTTCTTATAAAGTTCTCACTCATGGACCTTGTAGGCTTTAGATGGCTGAACTATGCAGCGGGCCTCATTTTGGTCTTCGGGAAGTTCCTGCCTGATTAAGTAGGCTAGGAATGGTTCCGTCCACGGGGCAATTACTGCCATTATTTCGTGGGCTGAAGGTGTTATTTCATTGGCTGAGCCACCGATTGTCTCAGAATGTTCTGTGTTGGGTGGTGCCATTGGTTCCAGGTTGTTATTTCCGGACTCCACTTCCCATCATCCGTATGGCTTAAAGAGCCATTCCAGGAAGATGTTTGGAGGGATGGCATCGCGTTTTGCGCCGATGCGTGCCAACACGTCTGCTGCCTGGTTATTATCTCGGGCTACATGGTGGAATTCGAGTCCCTCGAACCGGGCTGACATTTTTAGCACAACGTTACGGTAGGCTGCCATTTTCGGATCCTTGGTGTCAAAGTCTCCATTTATTTGGGATATTGCGAGGTTTGAATCCCCGCGCACCTCTAGGCGTTGAATACCCATGAGATTGCCATCCGGAGGCCATGTAGAAGGGCCTCGTATTCGGCTGCATTTTTGGAGTCCATGTACATTATTTGAAGTATGTATAGGACTGTGTCTCTGGTTGGGGACGTAAAGACGACGCCAGCCCCCAAGCCAGCCAACATTTTGGAGCCGTCGAAATGCATGATCCAATTGGAGTATGCGCCGTACTATTTAGGGAGTTCGGCTTCGGTCCATTCGGCGATGAAGTCAACCAAAACTTGCAACTTTATAGCTCGCCGTGGTTTGTAGGTTATGTCAAATGGTAAGAGCTCAATGGCCCATTTTGCAATCCTGCCCATCACGTCGCGATTATTTATAATATCGTTGAGAGGTACTTCGGGGGCCACCGTTATGGAACACTCTTGAAAGTAGTGTGGCACCTTCCGGGATGCCATGAACACCGCATACGCTATCTTTTGATAATGTGGGTACCTGGACTTGCATGGAGTTCAGACAGTGGATACGTAGTACACTAGTTTTTGAAGAGGGAATTTGTGCCCTTCTGTTTCTCGTTCGACGACGAGTGCAGCGCTGACAACTTGATGTGTTGCCGCGATGTATAATAACATAGGTTTGCCCAGGTTGGGCGCGGCCAGGACCGGATTTGTTGCCAATATGGTCTTAATTTCTTCGAGTCCGGCCTTGGCATCATCCGTCCATTCAAAGTGTTCGGTGCGCCGGAGGAGGCGATAGAGGGGCAGCGCCTTTTCTCCCAATCGGGAGATGAAGCGGCTTAGAGCCGCCACGCATCCAGTTAGTTTTTGTATTTGCTTGAGGTTTTTTGGGATATCCAATTGCGACAGAGCCCGGATCTTGGCTGGGTTTGCTTCAATTCCTCTGCCGGATACAATGAAGCCCAAGAGCTTTCCGGCTGGTACGCCGAAAACACATTTTTCCGGGTTGAGCTTAATGTCGTATGCTCGGAGGTTGTCAAATGTAAGCCTCAAATCGTCTACTAGAGTTTCGACGTGTTTGGTCTTAACGACCACATCGTCTATGTATGCCTCCACTGTTTTGCCTATCTGGGTAGCCAGACATGTCTGAATCATGCGCTAATATGTTGCGCCTTCGTTTTTGAGTCCGAAGGGCATTGTGTTGAAGCAGAATGGTCCATATGGAGTAATGAATGCCGTTGCGGCCTGGTCTTTTTCCGCCATCTTGATTTGATGGTATCCGGAGTATGCGTCGAGGAAGCACAAGGAATCATGCCCTGCGGTGGCGTCGATGATTTGGTCGATGCGAGGGAGAGGGAAAGGGTCCTTTGGACAGGACTTGTTAAGGTCTTTGAAATCGACACAAACGCGCCAGGATTTGTCCTTTTTTGGTACCATTACCAGGTTGGCTAGCCAGTCCGGATGTTTTATATGTCTGATGAATCCGGCTTCTAAGAGTTTGGCTAGCTCCTCTCCCATTGCCTGTCTTTTGGGTTCGGAAAATCACCGAAGAGCCTGTTTAACTGGCTTGAATCCTTTTAGGATATTTAGGCTATGTTCTGCCAGCCTGCGTGGGATTCTTGGCATATCTGAAGGGCGCCAGGCGAAAATGTCCCAATTTTCCCGAAGGAATTCTCGTAGTGCGGCTTCTACATCAGGATTTAATTGTGCCCCAATGGAGGCCATCTTTGTGGGGTCCGTTGGATGGACCTGGAATTTGACTATTTCGCCTGCTGGTTTAAAAGAGGTGGACTTAGACCTCTTATCGAGTATCACATCGTCCCTATCCACCATGGAGTGCAGCGCAGTGAGTTCCTCTGCCGCTAGGGCTTCGGATAATGCCTCTAGGGCCAGTGCGGCTGTCTTATTTTAAGCGCGGAGTGCTATATCTGGATCAGTGACAAGAGTGATTATTCCATTGAGCCCGGGCATTTTGAGCTTCATGTACCCATAATGAGGTATAGCTTGGAAGATTGTGAATGCCTCTCGCCCTAACAAGGCGTCATATCCGCTGCTGAATGGGGCCACTTGGAACGTGACCTCTTCGGACATGTAATTGTCCGGCGAGCCGAACACTACGTCTAGTGTGATTTTTCCTGTGCAGCGTACTTCTTGACTAGGGATTATTCCCCTGAAGGTTGTGCTGCTTCGCTCAATGCGGCTCCAGTCAATTTCCATTTTTTGAAGGGTTTCCTCATAGATGAGGTTTAATCCGCTGCCGCCATCCATGAGTACCTTGGTAAGACGAAAGCCGTCCACTATCGAACTGAGGACCAATGCGGCTGGTGCTCGAGCTGTTCGGAATTTAGGTTCATCGCTGGCATTGAAGGTGATAGCCGTGTCGCTCCATGGATTTGTTGTTGCTACTTGGTAGACTTCGGCGAGGCTACGGATTGTTCGCTTCCGTATGTTATTTGATGCGAAAGTCTCGAAGACTGTTAATACCGTACTGGTACTGTTGGGCTGGTTGCCCGGGGCTAGAAAGCCTTCGCCACTTTTGGCCACTTGCCGTAGTATTCAACATGCTCGAAGGCTATGTGTTGGAGTGGCGCTCTCCGTACTGTGGATTTTGCAGGGTTCGTTGAGCCATCCCTCCAGTACGGTTCCGTTCCCTTTAGGGGTTTTTTGCTTTTTGGTTTTTAACCCAGGTGCTTGAGTATGACGCACCCTTTTATTTCGGACTGGTGTTATATTCAGGGCCGGATTGTCCCAAAACCTGGTTTTGGTTTTCCAGGCGCTCTCCATCGCACAGTATTTTGGTACAATGGTCGCTAGGTCGGCGAAGCGTGTAACTTTGCGACGACTTATGGCGTTCATGATTCCCTTGTCCGTGCAGTTGTTGTAGAAAATTGAAATCGCGCTTTCTTCACGGCAGTCCTTTATCCTGTTCATAACCAGGAGGAATCTGGCCCAGTAATGATGTATTGTTTCATCGGGCTCTTGCCGTATTTGAGATAGACCGCTTATATTTGGGTGGGCGGGTAGAATTAAATTCGGAACCCCGCCCGATCTGAGGCTCAAAGGCCAAGAAGTTTCCGTATTTGGAAGCTTGGTTTGTTGGATGTTTTCCAACAAATCTAGTCTGATGCCTGACTTGAGGTTCAGTATTTGATTGACGTCCGTCCCTCCGCGGGAATCCGGCATGGAGGGATCGGGAATCCGGACATAGCTGGTTTTTAACATACAAGAATAGTCGCCGCATTGTTCCTCTACAACAACAACGTGGTGGGTAGCCTGGGGAGAGTTAATTTCTCCTAGATCGGTTTTAAGCCCAATCTGATCGTAGTCTGTAGCGACTCCCAGGGCGGCAATGCGATCCAAGAGCTCGTTTAAGGAGGAGAGCTCCATCGGATATAGCTGCTCGGCGAATTCTGAGTTGACGTGAAGATCGCTTTTGATGACCTGAGAGGTCATTGTCGGAGCGGTGGCCGAACAGGCGGTCATAAGAAAACCACCTAGCCGGATAGTTTGGCCGGCGGCCAAAGCTCCCTTGACGACGGCGCTGTCTTTAAAGATGGGAAAAGGCATCCTTCCTGATTGCGACGGCACAGAGGAACTCTCAATGAAAGCACCAATGTCAGTGTCAAAACCGGCGGATCTCTGGTAGGGGGCCCCGAACTGTGCGTCTAGGCGGATGGTAACAGGAGACAAGGGACACGATGTTTCACCCAGGTTTGGGCCCTCTTGATGGAGGTAAAACCCTATGTCCTGCTTGATTAATATTGATGATGTGTGTTACAATAGTAGATCTACCACAAGATCAAGGAGGCTAATCCCTAGAAGCTAGCCTATGGTATGATTGTTGTTCGTCCTACAGACTAAAGCCATCCGGTTTATATAGACACGGAGAGGGCTAGGGTTACACAGAGTCGGTTACAATGGTAGGAGATCTACATATCCGTATCGCGAAGCTTGCCTTCCATGCCAAGGAAAGTCCCATCCGGACACGGGATGAAGTCTTCAATCTTGTATCTTCATAGTCTTGGAGTCCGGCCAATGATGATAGTTCGGCTATCCGGACACCCCCTAGTCCAAGACTCCCTCAGGGGGGTTGGGGGTTTTGGGGGGTTAATTTAGGTGTTTCATATATTGTGTTAGCTAGCTAATTAATAGATAGAAGTGCCCTCTCTTATGTCCGTGCTTGGTCGACGCTACGTACTATATGTACATAAGTGATCGAGAGAACCATTCAGTACAGAAGTTCGTCATGCATACCGAGAGAAGTGATCGATCAACCTCTCCTTCTCCGAGAGATCGGTCGAACAACAAGTTTTCGTATATCATGTATCTGACGCTTCTGGCTACATACATGTACAATATGTATAAGATCTCTTAATTACAATCCCCTAGCTATTGAAATCAATTTCCACATGGTATTCTCCGGCTTTATTGATGATGTGGTGAAGAAAGAATCCCGCCAATTCCTCTTGAATTGCTTTCATGCGATCTGGTTCTAGGAGTTCATTCCGCATCTGCCACGTCTAATTTGAAGAAGGGGGTTAATTAATACATATATATGAATGAAACTCAATAGAAATGATGGTGTAATAAAATGAAATTGTGAATATTATTGCTTACGCACTTCATATTGTCTTTGAGAGTAGCCCCGCTTGTTTTTCATAGTTGCGTTGTGGATGAACTCGCACACGTAGTATCCACAGAAATCATTCCCTTCTTCCTGCCACAAGCACTTTACGAGAAATAGAGGTCAATCAAATTGATAATGAAGCATTATAAATGGCATTGATGAAAGTATAGCTATAGAATCAACGGGAGATGCGCGCAACTAGCTAGCCAGTAGTACTTACTTTCGGGTATGTATATCGCAGCTCCTTCGGCAGTCCCGGAGCTTGTGCGGTGAACTGTTTCCAAACCCTGCAAGACAAAGAAAATAATTATTATTACTTGAGATATCAGGAAATGAACAAAACGTTGCCGATATGGTGCGATAATGATCAATTGAACTTACTTCCTGAGCATTTCAGTCATGTCCGCATAGGATTTGGGATCTTTCTGTCTCGAGTCTAAGACGGTTACTAGTCCACGCTCGAGCTTAATTTCCAGAAGAATATAGTGGTACCTGTGCACGCATGCATAACTCATCAATTACATTACTATAACCTCACTCGAGTAATAAGGGAAACCGAATATGCACACGACAGTAACACTCACTTGCCGTTGTAAGGAAAGAGTATGGTATCTTTGTTTTGATTTTTGATCAACGATTGTAGCACGTTGTCCTCGGCCTCTTTGATGTCCTTTTTAACCAGAAATTCATCTATGATATTTGTGTTAATGAACCCAATATCATAAATTTCTTGTTTTTTGCACTCGACGATCTTCAATCTGCATAATATATTGAGGATAATTAATTATAAATACATGAAATGAAAGAGCCGAGCTATATATAGAGACTTAATGACAGAAATAGTACTTATAGATAGTAGCAAAAGACCATTAGTTTATCGAGGGCCTTTTGATTGAAGAACGCGAAGAACTCATCAAATGGAACAGTCAACAGATCATTTGTAACGAGGTCGTGCTCCTCTTTAATATGCAGATACAAAGCATTCGTACCCTCAGACTCTCTGCAGGTTTCCATGTACCAATTATGGAATCTTCGCATCATTGTTGTCAGAGATTTTTCATCTTTGACGAGAGGCTTCCCGTACTCGTATCTTTGTTCGTCCACCTCCAAGAAATCAGGAAGTGCATCGTTAGGCAGGTAATCTTCAAGATTGCCATAACCGGCCACCATCCCCGGAGCATTAGACACATTGAGCGGGGGGCACGATTGCTGTGCTTGTTCGCCGAGCTGGGCAATTTTTTTCCCCTTTGCTCGTTCTTTTGACCTTTTAGCACTGACAGTAGTTCTCGACCGCTGGGCTTGGAGATATGTCTGTTCAATAATGCGCTCAAAGTTGGTTCTCGGCGGAGACTTTGGTGGTTTCCTCAGGGCATCGATAGTGCGCTTTGCTTTCACCGGATCTACCTTCTCCTCCGGAGGTGGATGTCTCTTCGCTTTCACCCCTTCAAAGAACTCCTTCACGTGGGTCCGCACAATCGTATCATTTTCCTCCTCGGACATCTCGTACGGTAACTTCTTTAGAGGCTTGAGAGATGGACCATATTTGTATTGTCTCCCGCCTCTAGTTGTGCTGCTAGACGCCGGAGCAGACGGACCGGCTGCGGCGTCTGTCTTCTTTCGTGCTTGCTTACGAGGCGAAGGAGAAGGAGTACGACCCGCCGGAGCAGCCGGGGTGGCGGCGGATCTCTTCCGCCCTTGCTGGCGAGGCGGAGAAGGAGGAGGCTGCTGGCTGCTCGGGAGCACCGGCGCAGGCGGAGAAGGAGGCGGATTGCCGCCACGCGCCAGAGAAGGAGGCGGAGTGCCGCCACGCGTGCCCTGATCATCACTCGCCGGAGGAGGAGGCGGTGGAGGATGCGGAGTGCCCTGACTCGCCGGAGGAGGAGGAGGAGGCGGAGGCGTCCAGTTTAGAAGGTTGATGAGCTCCTTCCGCCATAGGCATGGAGGCTTCAGAGCACAACCCAGCCTAGTATCCCCTTCACCGGTAGGGTGCTCAAGCGGGAGGTCCTCAAATCCCTCTGTTATTTCATCCACCATCACCTTAGCATATCCTTCTGGAATCGGCTGGCAGTGATAAGTTGTGCCGGGTCCACTAGGATAAACTTGGCCAACAGCCGCCTTGACCTACAAATTCATCCATCGCGCCATAATGTGGCAATTTTGAGACTCCATGATACCATCCACGGGATAGCTGGCAGGAGCCGTCAAGACATGCTCCGGCTGAAGCAGCTCGGTGGAAGCCATGCTGCTTCTCTGCTGAGATGGCGGGGTAGCTTCGGGGGAAGCTTCAGCAGGTCGTTTGCTGCGATCTGCTGCTTCTCGTTGAAGGAAATATGCCCTAGAGGCAATAATAAAGTTATTATTTATTTCCTCATATCATGATAAATGTTTATTATTCATGCTAGAATTGTATTAACCGGAAACATGATACATGTGTGAATACATAGACAAACATATAGTCACTAGTATGCCTCTACTTGACTAGCTCATTAATCAAAGATGGTTATGTTTCCTAACCATAGACATGTGTTGTCATTTGATTAATGGGATCACATCATTAGGAGAATGATGTGATTGACATGACCCATTCCGTTAGCCTAGAACTTGATAGTTTAGTATATTGCTATTGCTTTCTTCATGACTTATACATGTTCCTGTAACTATGAGAATTATGCAACTCCCGTTTACCGGAGGAACACTTTGGGTACTACCAAACGTCACAACGTAACTGGGTGATTATAAAGGAGTACTACAGGTGTCTCCGAAGGTACATGTTGAGTTGGCGTATTTCGAGATTAGGTTTTGTCACTCCGATTGTCGGAGAGGTATCTCTGGGCCCTCTTGGTAATGCACATCATTATAAGCCTTGCAAGCAATGTGACCAAATGAGTTGGTTACGGGATGATGCATTAGGAACGAGTAAAGAGACTTGCCGGTAACGAGATTGAACTAGATATTGGATACCGACGATCAAATCTCGGGCAAGTAACATACCGATGACAAAGGGAACAACGTATGTTGTTATGCGGTTTGACCGATAAAGATCTTCGTAGAATATGTAGGAACCAATATGGGCATCCAGGTTCCGCTATTGGTTATTGACCGAGAATAGTTCTAGGTCCTGTCTACATAGTTCTCGAACCCGTAGGCTCCGCACGCTTAACGTTACGATGACAGTTTTATTATGAGTTTATAAGTTTTGATGTACCGAAGTTTGTTCGGAGTCCCGGATGTGATCACGGACGTAACGAGGAGTATCGAAATGGTTGAGACATCAAGATCGATATATTGGAAGCCTATATTTGGACATCGGAATCGTTCCGGGTGAAATCGGCATTTTACCGGAGTACCGGGAGGTTACCGGAACCCCCCGGGGGGTTATTGGGCCTACATGGGCCTCGAGGGAGAAGAGTGAAGGAGGCAGGAGGGGACCGCGCGCCCCTCCCCTTCCTAGTCCGAATAGGACAAGGGAAGGGGGGCGGCACCCCCCCTTTCCTTCCCCTCTTCCTCCTCTTTCCCCCCTTCTCCTATTCCAACTAGGAAAGAAGGTATTCCTACTCCCGTTGGGAGTAGGACTCCCCCCTTGGCGCGCCCTCCTTGGCCGGCCGCCTCCTCCCCCCTGGCTCCTTTATATACGGGGGCGGGGGCACCCCATAGACACACAAGTTGATCTACGGATCGTTCCTTAGCCGTGTGCGGTGCCCCCCTCCACCATATTCCACCTCGGTCATATCGTCGTGGAGTTTAGGCGAAGCCCTGCGCCGGTAGAGCATCATCATCGTCACCACGCTGTCGTGCTGACGGAACTCATCCCCGAAGCTTTGCTGGAGCGGAGCCCGGGGATCGTCATTGAGCTGAACGTGTGCTGAACTCGGAGGTGCCGTACGTTCGGTACTTGGATCGGTCGGATCGTGAAGACGTACGACTACATCAACCGCGATATCATAACACTTCCGCTTACGGTCTATGTGGGTACGTGGACAACACTCTCCCCTCTCATTGCTATGCCATCACCATGATCTTGCGCGTACGTAGGAATTTTTTTGAAATTACTACGTTCCCCAACACTCATTCCTCTTCTCGATTGTCTAGCCCCATTACCCTTTCGTGCAGCGCCCGCAGTTGGTCCTGCTCCAGTTTCTTCCTCCTCTCGTGGGTTTTGTAACCCCCTGCGTCCGGAAAACCAACCTTCCATGGAATGGAGCCTGGCGTGCCTCGTGTCCGTCCAGGGTGCTCAGGATTCCCAAGGGCCATTGTGAGCTCGTCCTTCTTCCTATTTGGAAGGAACTTCCCTCGCTGTGCTGCATCGATATAGTGTCGAAGGTTCTTGACTGGTATTTCCAGTTGCTCGTCCGTCCACTGGCACAACCCTGTTACAGGGTCCTAGGTTTCGCCAGCCCCGAAGAACCAAGTCCGGCAACGGTCTGGCCAGTACATTATCTCTGGTTCGATCCCTTCTTCAAGCAGATCATGCTCAGCCTTGGACCACTTAGGCCGGGCTTTGAGGTAGCCACCTGACCCCATGCGATGGTGAAGCTTCTTCTTTGCAGCATTTTTCTTGTTTGTCTCCGACATCTTCTTACTCTTTTCCGATGTCTTGTGGGCCACAAATGCGGGCCAGTGATCTTTCATCTTCTCATATTTGCCGATGAATTCTGGTGTCTTTTTTTTCGACAAACTGGTTCATCTCTTTCCTCCACCTCCTCATTAGGGTTGCCATCTTCTTAAGATCATAAGACTTGATTAATTGCTCTTTAACTGGCTTCTCCGGATCCTCCTCTGGCGGTAGGGTGAAATTTGCCTTCAGCTCAGTCCAAAGATATTCTTTCTGCATATCATTGACATAAGACACCTCAGGGTCTTCCTCCTTAGGCTTATACCATTGCTGGATGCCGATCGGGATCTTGTCCCTAACAAGAACCCCGCACTGAGCAGAAAATGCCTTCCTTGTCCGGATGGGTTCAATCGGTTCGCCGTCGGGCGCGATTTCTATGATCTCAAACTTTTTCATCCGAGCTCAACTTTTTCTTTGGGCCTCGTCTCCTTACCGAAGTTGTGCTCGATCCGGAGGGCTAGAAATTATAAGGAAGAAAGACGAGAGTAATTAATATATGTACATATACCAAAACAATGGAAGCATCAATTAACTAGTCAGCACGGGCTTAACTAATATATATATACCTGGCCGGGCTCGGTTCGGTCACCGGAGCAGTCAGCACGGTCTCCTTCTTGTACCTCCATTGTGTCACCGGAGCCATCATGAACATAGTCCTCTTCTTGTACCGGCATTAATGGGCCGAAGCCATCATGAACATAGCCCTCTTCTTCACCCAGTTCTTCCAGCTGACCAACGGTGTTGAGGAGAAATGACGCAACTTCAGCCCTTCCATTTGCGATTATGTCCCCCAATATCGCTTCTGTTTCTTCGTCTCGGGAGGGCTCCATAGTTTCTGCAAATATTTACAACATGTCAATTATTATTCAAACATGGTGTAAATGGATATATATTTATTAGTGGCAAACGTAGAACTAGCTAGCTAATCACAATAAGGAATCATGTTAGTGGTCTCGACGCTGCTTCTCTAGGGTTTGGGGTCGCCTCGACACAACAATGCTTCAAGGGTTTGGGGTGGCCTCGACGACAACGCTCTTTTAACTTGGTAAATTTGGGTGGCCTCGAGAGAGTTAATTTGTCGGGTAGGGGCGCGGCGGGAGGGGGTAGGAGACCAACATCGTTTTCTCTCTAGGGTTTGGGTGTCCTCGAGAGTTTTGGTCGAGCGAGAGGGCCGAGGGGGGGGGGGTGCTGCCGTTGTATAAGTTATCACCGTCGAGAGGGGGTATATATATCGACCGCCCCTCATGTTGAAGTTATCTCGAGGGGGTTATATCGACAACGATGCGACAACGACGAGAAAGGAAAATAATTAAGGAAAAGGAAGAAAAGAGGAAGAAGGAAGAAGAAGAAGAAGAAGAAGAAAAAAGAGGAGAAGAAGAAAGGAATAGAGGAGAAGAAGAAAAAATAGAAATTTTTTTCTATTTTTTCTTCTTCTCCTCTATTCCTTTTTTCTTCTCCTCTTCTTTTTCTTCTCTTTTCATCTTCTTATTTATTTCTCCTCTTCTTCCTCTCCTCTTCTTCCTCTTCTTATTTTCCTTTTTCCTCTCATTCTTTTTCTTCTTCTTTCTTCCTTCTTCCTTCTTCCTCTTTTCTTCCTTTTCCTTATTTTACTTTCTCATCTACACTAAACTAAAATGCACTAACCTAAAATCGATATCTACTAAAAACCTAAATAAAAAATTAATACATATATGAAAAAACATTTATAAACAAAAAAATGCTATGAACATTATATTCATACATACATATATAGCCACATCCATTCATCATATATATAGCTACCACATACATATATACATTATATATATGAAAAAATGCAATGAACAAAAAAATACACTTATGAAAAAAAATACTATGAACATGTACACATATATATATACACATACAAACACATATACACAAAAAAATGCAAAAAAATGCTATGGAAATTGCAGGGGCGGCGGGGCGGCGCGCGGCGGCCACGCAGGACAGGGGCGGCGCGCGGCGGCCGCGCAGGGCAGGTGCGGCGGCGCGGCGGCCGCGTAGGGACAGGGGCGGCGCGCGGTGGCCGCATAGGGGCGCGGGACGGGAGGGGCGCGGGAGCAGGCTGTGCTCACAGGGGGCGGCGGCGACGGCTCAGGCGAGCAGCCTGACGGCATCGGTGGCGGCGGCGACGGCAAGGTGGAGCAGGGGTGTCGGGCGGCGACGGCGACGAGGAGGAGCAGGGGGCGTCGGGGGAGAAGTGGGCGATTTGGCCGGAAACTGCTAAGTGTTGCTTATATAGCAAACCCTTTAGTCCCGGTTGGTGCCACCAACCGGGACCAAAGGCCTCTTTTTTGGCAGCCCAAAGGGCGGAAACCGGCGGCCTTTGGCACCGGTTGGTGGCACCAACCGAGGCTAATGCCTCCCCCTTTAGTCTCGGTTGGTGCCACCAACCGGGACCAAAGGCCCCTGTGCTTCCCGCCTCGGGGCCAAAGTTTAGTCCCACCTCGCTAGTTGAGAGGGGCGCGCAGTGGTTTATAAGCCCCACTACCGCACCCCTCTCGAGCTCCTCTCCACCGCATGCTTTCGGGCCTACTTGCTATTGCTTTGCCTGATGGGCCTTCTGGGCCTACTGCGGGCCTGAATCCTGGCCCATAGTAGGGTTTCATGTCGTATTCAGGCCGTGGGGGCCCAGTAGGAGGCATTTTTTTGTTTTTTTGTTTTCTTTACTTATTGTTGCTATATTTATTTTTTCCAGTTTTTTTGTTTTGTTTTCTGCATTATTTTTTTCTTTTGTTTTTTGCTTTATTTTTTAATTGTTTTTTCTTTTAGTTTTAGGAAAATTATAAACTTTCTGTTAGTGCCATTAGTTTTCAAATTTGAAAACACTTTTTTTGTTTTTTTGTTTTCTTTCTTGCTTTATTTATTTTATTTTGTTTCTACTTACAACAAAATACTTATTGTTGCTATTTTTAATTATTACGAGGGCCGAACCATAAGACATTAAAGCATTTCAAATGAACTCTGAAAAAGTTGAAAGTTGGCATGGTATCATAAATTGACCCACATAGCATGTGCATGTACAAAATGGACAATTGTATCATACTCGTCAGTTACAAAGTTGGCATGGTATCATCATAATAGTTGCGGGAGAAAGTCTTCACTTTTTCTTCGCTTGTGTCATTTGCTTATTGCGCCGTAACCATGGATAATCTTCATCGTTTATCAGGATGCTGGGGTCAGCCTTGACTTTGAAGGGAGGAATTTCATGAAACTTTTCATAATCTTCAGACATGTTTGTCTTGCCCTTCACTCCCACGATGTCCCTTTTTCCTGAAAGAACTATGTGGCGCTTTGGCTCATCGTATGATGTATTCGCTTCCTTATCTTTTCTCTTTCTCGGTCTGGTAGACATGTCCTTCACATAGATAACCCGTGCCACATCATTGGCTAGGACGAACGGTTCGTCAGTGTACCCAAGATTTTTCAGATCCACTGTTGTCATTCCGTACTGTGGGTCTACCTATACCCCGCCTCCTGACAGATTGACCCATTTGCACTTAAACAAAGGGACCTTAGAATCATGTCCGTAGTCAAGTTCCCATATGTCCACTATGTAACCATAATATGTGTCCTTTCCCCTCTCGGTTGGTGCATCAAAGCGTAAACCGCTGTTTTCGTTGGTGCTCTTTTGATCTTGGTCAATCGTGTAAAATGTATTCCCGTTTATCTCGTATCCTTTCCAAATCAATACAGTCAAAGATGGTCCCCTGGACAACAAGTACAGCTCATCACAAACAGTGTTGTCACCTCTGATACGTGCTTCCAGCCAACTGCTGAAAGTCCTGATGTGTTCACATGTAATCCAGTCGTTGCACTGCTCCGGGTGTTTGGAGCGTAGACTATTCTTGTGTTCATCGACATACGGGGTCACCAAGGTAGAGTTCTGTAGAACTGTGTAGTGTGCTTGAGACCAAGAATATCCTTCCCTGCGTATTATTGAGTCCCTTCCAAGCGTGCCTTTTTCCAGTCAGTCTCCCCTCATACCGCGATTTAGGGAGACCAATCTTCTTAAGGCCAGGAATGAAGTCAACACAAAACCCGATGACATCCTCTGTTTGATGGCCCATGGAGATGCTTCCTTCTGGCCTAGCGTGGTTACGGACATATTTCTTTAGGACTCCCATGAACCTCTCAAAGGGGTACATATTGTGTAGAAATACGGGGCCCAGAATGACAATCCGTCAACTAGATGAACTAGGACGTGCGTCATGATATTGAAGAAGGATGGTGGGAACACCAGCTCGAAACTGACAAGACATTGCACCACATCACTCCTTAGCCTTGGTATGATTTCTGGATCGATCACCTTCTGAGAGATTGCATTGAGGAATGCACATAGCATCACAATGGTGTCAGGACCCCGACTCAATGCCACATCAATCTAGCATGTAACACCTCATATCACTTTGCGGCCTCACGCACGGTATTCCCACGAGTGTCGCCTTACCTTTGCCCGGGACCGTTTGCGCCTTTTGGCACACGTATATGATAGTGTCACTAGCATCCATACGGTAAGGAGCCCGGGCTGACATGGCTAGTCGTAAACCCAAAGTGGCACAAACTTACAGGGACAGGCATCCCTGACCCAGCATCGAATGTGTCGGTCATCAGCAAGTGAATCCGGGCTATAGCACTGGGCTAGCAGGACTCCCGTAAACCGGGCTACAGCGGGCTAACAGGACTCTGGTATTCATCGCATGACATTTCCCCAAAGGGACAGACACAGGAACGAAGAAGGACACATGCCGGTCAGCCTAAGTGTTCCGGAGCAGTAGCAAGCTACCATGGCTCAGTGGAAGCACTAGGAGACATTTCCCGGTAAGAGAGACTACTAAGGATAAACAACTAGATAGTCAGATCCCACACATACCAAGCATTTCAATCATACACACAATATGCTCGATATGTGCAAATACAACAAGGCATCACAACATGACTCTACCACACAAATACTTTATTTAAAGGCTCAGAGAGCCAAATATAGCATACACACAAGTACGGGTCACACGACCCACATTCAAGTCATACACGCATACAAGCCAACAGCGGAAGTAACTTGTCTGAGTACAGACAACTAGTAAAATAAAAGAGGCTTGGGTAAGCCTAGCTATACTACATGGTCCTTCACAAGCTCAGGATCACCACCTGGGCCTCAGTCTACTCATCGATGTCAACATCTACGAAGAACCCATCAGAAGGGGTTGTAGCATCTTCTATAAAAAAGTAAATTAAAGCAACATGAGTACAAAGGTACTCAGCAAGACTTACATCAGATCCTACATACATGCCCATTATCAAGAAGGGTTGGTGGGGTTATTGCAGCAAGCCAGCTTTGACTCTTGGCTAAGCTATCCTACGAGACTCCAACTTGAAATGGTTTTGCGCACACGAGTCCACTACTCACCACTGCAATACACCACCGAGGATCCACCTCTGTTATCCTACGGAAGAGCCATCCTCGGCACTTACGCTTATCTTGAGGTTTTTAGTAGTATCCATTTACTTGTCTATGAACTGTATAGGCAACAAAGTAGTCCTTTACCGCGGACGCGGCTATTCGAATAGATGATGTTAACCCTGCATGGATGTACTTCTTCATACATGTTTCCACCACTTAGCATGTGCACACGACATGTGCTCGGCAGACTTCAAGCAAAAACCGACGTGGGTGTAGACCACGACCTACCTAAACACCTAAGTCTCTAGTCCAGGTTTATCGCCTATTCAGGTTCCATCCGCAGGGAGTCCGGCCGAGGTTTCCACATACGGCCCCGAACGATGTGTACAGGGTTCCCGAGATACCTAACGGGCATCCGGTACACCGTGCCACTTACCTACCGCATCACAGCCCACCCCGCGGGTCAGCCTGTCCACGGCCTCCAGTAGGCTACAAACACCAGAAACTACTTGCAACTCCTGGACAGAGGACTAGGGTGAATAAGAAGTCGAGCGGGGTCATATTTCAGGGCCCAATGCATGGTAGTAGCTGAATCTTAAATCACACATACAGATCTCAGTGCTTAAGGAAGGCTTCAATGAAACAACCCACCATGTACTCCTACATGGCCTCTCATCGATACCTTTACCAAATTGTGTTCAACACATTACTCTCATACCCACATGATCATTTCACTCTAGCCCATCACCCAGATGAACCAGACCTGACACAACTCTAAGCATAGCAGGCATAGCAAGGTAGGAACAACACATACATATGGCTCAATCAACTCCTACACATGCTAGTGGGTTTCATCTAGTTACTGTGGCAATGAAAGGTCATGCAGAGGAAATGGGTTCAACTACCGTAGCACACAGCAGTTTGAACTACGTTGTCTTAATGCAGTAAAAGAGAGCAGAAGCGAGAACATGGGATTGTATCGATATGATCAAATGGTTGGTTGCTTGCCTGAAGGGTCGGTGCTCTGATATTGTCCTTCGTTGGGGTAATCACGATACTCCTCGGGGGCACAACCTGCCGCAGAGAGCACCGATACACAATCATCACCAAACAATATGCAACAATATGATGCATGCATGAGACATGGCAAAAATGAGTGTATTGGGCTAATGCAACTAAGACCAGATGGGTTTGAACTATTTTGAACCACAGATTCAAGTTTCAAACTCATAAGTGGAACTTTTAAGTGCTTTATCTTATTCTGTACTAAATAGCAGGTTAGCTTGTTTAAACATGCATGAAACCAGTACAGATGGATAGATTGGATTTTTCTGATCATTTTTCATATATAACACTTTGCATTTCACTACAGGAATCTGCTACTTTGCCATCTGCCACGGCGGACGGCAAAGGCATGGATGGCGGACGACAAAGACCTTTGCCGTCAGCCACGCACAACAAAAGGTGACGGCAAAGTACGGGACGGCAAAGAGGTGCGTTGCCGTCTGCTTTGGGCAGCTGACAGCAAAGGGGCCTTTGCCATCAGCAGCGGACGGCAAAGAAGACGGATGGCAATAAATGCGATGTTACTCCGTTAGGTGGTTAACGGCAGGCCTTTGCCGTCCGCTGCGGACGACAAAGCCTTTCCCGTCAGCTGCTCATGGCAAACTGACCAAATTGGTCAGCCTCCCAGGAAGCACAATTGCCTGCCACGTGGCCTCTTTGCCGTCCGCTGCTGATGGCAAAGAGCCCTTTGCCGTCGGTGGCAGACTGCAAAGAGCCTGCATATTGTCTCTTTTTTACTGTTTTTTTAATCCAACAATTTTCACAGCAAATATATATGACATATATAGATATATTTCCATATCATATATCCAGCACATAAGTTTCATATCACATATCACATCAGTTTCATCCATACACATTGTTCATACATAAGCAAGTTCCATCCATACACATTGTTCATACATAAGCAAGTTCCATCCATATACATATTACAATGCAAAGTTTCATCAAGATAGCAAGTTCTATCATAGCAAGCTAGATACAATGCAAAGTTTCATCAAAGGAGAAGCAAGCACTCCATCATAGCAAGCTAGCTTCTATGAAGTGAATGAAATCTGCAAAATGGTAAATAAGAAAGTTTGAAATAGGTGACTAGAACAAGAAGAAGACTAGAACAAGAAGTATATGTCATTTATGAGCTAACTTAGGTGAAATGGATCATATATGAGCTAACAAAGTTGAAATGGGTTGTTTATGAGCTAACTTAGTTGAAATGGATCATTTATGAGCTAACTTTGTTGAAATGGGTCGTTTATGAGCTAACTTAGGTGAAGTGGATCGTTTATGAGCTAACTTAGGTGAAATGGACCGTTTTGAGCTAACTTAGGTGAAATGGATCATTTATGAGCTTTTATGAGCTAACTTAGTTGAAATGGGTCGTTTATGACCTAACTTAGGTGAAATGGATCATTTAAGAGCTAATTTAGGTGAAATGGATCGTTTTTAGCGAACTTAGGTGAAATTGATCGTTTAGGAGCAAATCTAGGTGAAATGGGTCATTTTGGAGCTAACCTACGTGAAATGGGTCATTTTGGAGCTAAGTTAGGTGAAATGAGTCATTTTGGAGCTAACCTAGGTGAAATGGGTCATTTTAAAGCTAACGTAGGTAAAATGGATCATTTACGAGCTAATCTACTAAAATGGGTCATTTTAGAGCTAACTTGGATAAATTGGATCACTTGTATGCTAACTAACGTAAAATGAGTCATATTAGAGCTAACTTAGGTAAAATGGATCGTTTATGAGCTTACTAAGTTAATTATGCAATTTTTGACATAAGTAAGCTTATTAAGTCATTTTGAAGGAAAAGAAGCTAACTCTAGGTCATTATGGTAAGCATATTGGAGGAAATAAAGCTAAGTCTAAGTCTAGAGAAACTTACCGTGATCAGGGAGGTGTAGGAGCGGGCTGGCTCGTGCCGGTAGCTGGAGAAGGATCGTGCGATGCGTTTCTGGAGTTAAGCTGCACCAAAGATCATTTCCAATGTCTCGTTAGCATTATGACACTCAAATGTTAAACTCATCGTGCTCCCAGGAGCAATCACTGGCATCAGCGGAGCGGTCTGACCGGACTTCTCGCACACAGACTGCACATTTGGTTTTCACAACAGAGTCATACTAGTTAGTAATGAGACTCAAATGTTAACACTAGCAAGTAATCTGCAGAAGAAACTTACCACAAGGAGCTCATGCATGGCCCTTGCCTGCATGTCATTTTGTGCCCTCTCCTCCTCCAACATCTTTGTCGTCCTCTCCTCCAACTCCCGCTGCCTCTCCGCCGCCTCCGCCAGAAGTTTATCGGTTCTATCTCTCTCACTCTGTATAGCAGCTTGCAACACCACTCACATGACCATTTGTAATCATTGATGGAAGCGCACACAATGTAATGGAGAAAGATAGCTGAGTGCGTATAACTAACCTTGATGGCGAGTTGGACTGGCCGTTCACGAGGCCTTATCTCAGGAGCAGAGCTCGACTGGCACGCCTTGATCTCCGGGAGAGTGCTAGGACAACGGATAAGTCCATCTCCCATGGCTATGGAGCCATGGGATCTCCCGCCACCAGATATCATCAGCAACTCTGTATCAATGGGACCCTGGCTCTTGTTAAAGTCCTCCCCTTTCCTCGCCTTCCCCTAATCTCTATATTGCACGAGCTTGTTGTGGGCAGAGATGTTGGTGAAGTTCTTTGGATCATCGAGGTCAGACGCAGAGAATACCTTGACTTTCTTGTAAGAGCCAGTGTGGGCCATGGCATACAGGTCGTACACCTCTGGCACCTTATCCGCCTTATTGTAGCGTGCCTGAAAGAGAGAAACAAAGTAAATTAGTAATTAAAGGGCTAAAGCTAGCATGATGAATGAATTGCATCACTACTAGGAAAAGGGCTATAGATGGAGTTGACACTAATGGCGCACCAGACATGTGGTGCGCCATTACTATATACTAATGGCGCACCATGTGTTGGTACGCCATTAGTGTGGTAGACACTAATGGCGCACCACGTCCACGGTGCGCCATTAGTAAATTTTTTTTTAATTTTTTCAAAACTACTAATGGCGCACCGTGGGAGTGGTGCGCCATTACTAGTTGAACTAGTAATGGCGCATCACATCCACGGTTCGCCATTAGTAAAAAAAAAATTTAATTTTTTGTCAAAACTACTAATGGCGCACTGTGGGAGTGGTGCGCCATTACTAGTTAAACTAGTAATGGTGCACCATGCCACGGTGCGCCATTAGTAACTTGGCCACCACTTCCACCGAATGCACCCCCCCCCCCCGTGGATCGCCTTTTCAGTTTTAAAAAAATAAAAGAAAATGATGAAAATGTCAAAAAATAAAAGAAAATAAGTTTCCCATGTGATATGCGGTCTAGTTGTTGGGAAAATTTGCAAATATGAATTTCGACTTCATTTGCAAAATCTCTCGAGAATTTGTAAAAATGGGCATAACTTTTGCATACTAACTCGGATGAAAAAGTTTTTTAATATGAAAAATCATCTACTCGAAAAGTTACATCCGAATTTAACGGGGGGAACCCGGTTAAACATTTTCAAAATCCTCAAAAACCTAACAGAAAAAAAGATACGGGGCTTTTAAGATCTAGAGAGGCAAAAAAACTCAAAAGAATTCAAACTTACTAATGGCGCACCTGCCCATGGTGCGCCATTAGTATCTTCCCGCCTTCAAAATTCAAAATTCAAAATAGGTCAACAAAATAAAAAAAAGTTACTAATGGCGCACCTGCCCATGGTGCGCCATTAGTATCTTCCCGCCTTCAAAATTCAAAATAAGTCAAAAAAAAAGATACTAATGGCGCACCTGCCCATGGTGTGCCATTAGTATCTTCCCGCTTCCTCTCCTCTCCTCCACTCCATCCCCTCCTCTCCTCTCCTCTCCTCCACTCCATCTCCTCCTCTCCTCCACTCCATCTTCCCTACTCTCTTCCACCATACTACCCTCCTCCTCTCCGGCGACCTCCTCCTCCTCCTCTCCGGCGACCTCCTCCTCCTCTCCGGCGACCTCCTCCTCCCTCCTCTCCTCCCCTCCCCTCCCCTCACGATTTATCCTCCCTCCTCTCCGGTGAGCTCCTCCTCCCTCCTCTCCGGTGAGCTCCTCCTCCCTCATCTCCGGTGAGCTCCTCCTCCCTCATCTACGGTGAGCTCCTCCTCCCTCCTCTCCGGTGAGCTCCTCCTCCCTCCTCTCCGGTGAGCTCCTCCTCCCTCCTCTCCTCGCATCTCCTCATGGTTTCTCCTTCCTCCTCTCTGATGCTCCGGTGAACTCCTCTTCGGCGACCTCCTCCTCCTCTCCGGCGATGTAGGCGAGCGCCTCTCCGGTCACCTCCTCCTCCTCCTCTCCGACAAAAGAACACGGCAAAAGAAACGTACAAGACCCAAAGACGGGAACAAAATTTGAAATAATATTGTGCAAAAAAATGAGCAAAAAATGGGCAAAAAATCGCGATCCAGATCCAAATTCAAAATTCAAAAATAGCAATGGCACACGGTGGGGATTAGACGGTGCGCCACTACTATTTTCCCGCCTTCAAAATTCAAAAATACTAATGGCGCACCATGGTCTATACTAATGGCGCACCAGTGGCATGTACTAATGGCGCACCGTGGCCTATACTAATGGCACACCAGTGGTGTGCCATTAGTATACCAGATACTAATGGCGCACTAGTGGTGCGCCATTAGTAAAAATTACTAATGGCGTGCTAGTAATGGCGCACCAGTGATGCGCCATTAGTAGGCAAAACTGGTGCGCCATTAGTAGGCCTTTTCCTAGTAGTGCATGAATCATGAAGCAAACCACGTACCCAGTTCCGCCCGTACTGAAATAAGTTGGAGCTGCCTTGGTGGTGTGGCACACCTTCCATTTGGGCACGTTTGTCCTTGGCCTCGTTGTGGGTGGCCCGCCATTCTTTTGAGCACCACCCATCGACCAACACCTCCCAACAATCCATCCGATCCGCACACCATCTCTGAGGGGCCTAAGTTAGCAAATAGAAACTTCAGTGCTACGACTATGAATTACTAAATGAAGGAATTAAGTACAAGGCCTGAAGAATTACCTTCATGTACTGCTCCATACTCAAGAACTTATGGCGGCACTCCCGCTTGGACTTCTTGATACCACGGTCGGCGTAGTAGTCTCGAACAGACTGCACCCGAGCCTCATGTTGGAAATATGCCCTAGAGGCAATAATAAAAGCATTATTATTATATTTCCTTGTCCATGATAATTGTCTTTTATTCATGCTATAGTTGTGTTATCCGGAAATCGTAATACACGTGTGAATACATAGACCATAACATGTCCCTAGTGAGCCTCTAGTTGACTAGCTCGTTGGTCAACAGATAGTCATGGTTTCCTGACTATGGACATTGGATGTCATTGACAACGGGATCACATCATTAGGAGAATGATGTGATGGACAAGACCCAATCCTAAGCATAGCACAAGATCGTGTAGTTCGTTTTGCTAGAGCTTTTTCAATGTCAAGTATCTCTTCCTTAGACCACGAGATCGTGTAACTCCCGGATACCGTAGGAGTGCTTTGGGTGTACCAAACGTCACAACGTAACTAGGTGACTATAAAGGTGCACTACAGGTATCTCCGAAAGTGTCTGTTGGGTTGACACGGATCGAGACTGGGATTTGTCACTCCGTATGACGGAGAGGTATCTCTGGGCCCACTAGGTAATGCATCATCATAATGAGCTCAAAGTGACCAAGTGTTTGGTAACGGGATCATGCATTATGGTATGAGTAAAGTGACTTGCCGGTAACGAGACTGAACGAGGTATTGGGATACCGACAATCGAGTCTCGGGCTTGTAACGTACCGATTGACAAAGGGAATAGTATACAGGGTTGCTTGAATCCTCGACATCGTGGTTCATCCGATGACATCATCGAGGAGCATGTGGGAGCCAACATGGATATTCAGATCCCGCTGTTGGTTATTGACCGGAGAGCCGTCTCGGTCATGTCTGCGTGTCTCCCGAACCCGTAGGGTCTACACACTTAAGATTCGGTGATGCTAGGGTTATTAGGAAGACTTGTATGTGATTACCGAATGTTGTTCGGAGTCCCGGATGAGATCCCGGACGTCACGAGGAGTTCCGAAAGGGTCCGAAGGTAAAGATTTATATATGGGAAGTCGTCATGCAGACACCGGAAAGTTTCGGGGGCATCTCGGTATTGTACCGGGGCCACCGGAAGGGTTCTGGGGGTACACCGGGAGGGGCCACCCCTCCCGGGGGGCCACATGGGCTGCGTGGGGCAGGAGCCAGCCCTTGGAGGGCTGGGAGCCCCCCCTTGGGCCCGTGCACCTAGGGTTTAGGGGGAAACCCTAGAGGGGGCGCCCCCCTTGCTTGGGGGGCAAGTTCCCCCTTCCCTGGCCGCCGCCCCCCCTCTAGATCCCATCTAGAGGGGCCGGCCCCCCTTGCCCCTTCCCCCATAAATAGAGGGGTGAGGGGAGGGCTGAACACCCAAGCCAAGGCGCAGCCCCTCCCCTCCCCAACACCTCTCCTCCTCCATACGTGCTTGGCGAAGCCCTGTCGGAGTACTGCTGCACCAACAACACCACGCCGTCGTGCTGCCGTTGGATCTGTCTTCCTCAACCTCTCCTTCCTCCTTGCTAGATCAAGACGGAGGAGACGCCGTCCGTACCGTACGTGTGTTGAACACGGAGGTGCTGTCCTTTCAGCACTTGGTCATCGGTGATCTGAATCATGGCGAGTACGACTCCATCATCACCATCCCCTTGAACGCTTCCGCACTCGATCTACAAGTGGTATGTAGATCCAAACTCACTCCGTTGACTCGTTGCTTAGATGAACTCATAGAGGGATCTTGGTGAAACTGTAGGAAAAAATTTAATTTTCTGCAACGTTCCCCAACAGTGGCATCATGAGCTAGGTCTATGCGTAGTTCTCTATTGCACAAGTAGAACACAATTTTGTTGTGGGCGTAGATCTTGTCAACTTGCTTGCCGCTACTAGTCTAATATTGCTTCAGCGGTATTGTGGGATGAAGCGGCCCGGACCAACCTTACACGTACGCTTACGTGAGACCGGTTCCACCGACTAACATGCACTAGTTGCATAAGGTGGCTGGCGGGTGTCTGTCTCTCCCACTTTATTTGAAGCGGATTCGATGAAAAGGGTCCTTATGAAGGGTAAATAGAAGTTGACAAGATCACGTTGTGGTTATTCGTAGGTAAGAAAACGTTCTTGCTAGAACCCAATTGCAGCCACGCAAAAGATGCAACAACAATTAGAGGACGTCTAACTTTTTTTTGCAGCAATTGTCATGTGATGTGATATGGCCAGAAGTTGTGATGAATGATGAATGATATATTATGATGTATGAGATCATGTTCTTGTAATAGGAATCACGACTTGCATGTCGATGAGTATGACAACCGGCAGGAGCCATAGGAGATGTCTTTATTTTTTGTATGACCTGCGTGTCATTGAAGAACGCCATGTAAATTACTTTACTTTATTGCTAAACGCATTAGCCATAGAAGTAGAAGTAGTCGTTGGCGTGACAACTTCATGAAGACACGATGATGGAGATCATGATGATGGAGATCATGGTGTCATGCCGGTGACGAAGATGATCATGGAGCCCCGAAGATGGAGATCGAAGGAGCTATATGATATTGGCCATATCATGTCACTATTATATAATTGCATGTGATGTTTATTATGTTGATGCATCTTGTTTACTTAGAACGACGGTAGTAAATAAGATGATCCCTTACAAAATTTCAAGAAGTGTTCTCCCCTAACTGTGCACCGTTGCTAAAGTTCGTCGTTTCGAAGCACCACGTGATGATCGGGTGTGATAGATCCTTACGTTCACATACAACGGGTGTAAGACAGTTTTACAGATGCAAAACACTTAGGGTTAACTTGACGAGCCTAGCATGTGCAGACATGGCCTCGGAAAACGGAGACCGAAAGGTCGAACACGAGTCGTATGGAAGATACGATCAACATGAGAATGTTCACCGACGATGACTAGTCCGTCTCATGTGCACGGCCTAGTCGACTCGGATCGTGTAACACTTAGATGACTAGAGGGATGTCGAATCTGAGTGGGAGTTCATTAAAATAATTTGATTAGATGAACTTAATTATCATGAACTTAGTCCAAAACTTTTTGCATAATATGTCTTGTAGATCAAATGGCCAACGCTCATGTCAACATGAACTTCAACGCGTTCCTCGAGAAAACCAAGCTGAAAGATGATGGCAGCAACTATACGGACTGGGTCCGGAACCTGAGGATCATCCTCATAGCTGCCAGGAAACAATATGTGCTAGAAGGACCACTAGGTGACGCTCCCGTCCCAGAGAACCAAGACATTATGAATGCTTGGCAGTCTCGTGCTGATGATTACTCCCTCGTTCAGTGCGGCATGCTTTACAGCTTAGAACCGGGGCTCCAAAAGCATTTTGAGCAACACGGAGCATATGAGATGTTCGAGGAGCTGAAACTAGTTTTCCAAGCTCATGCCCAGGTCGAGAGATATGAAGTCTCCGACAAGTTCTATAGTTGTAAGATGGAGGAAAATAGTTCTGTCAGTGAGCACATACTCAAAATGTCTGGGTTGCACAACCGCTTGTCCCGGCTGGACATTAACCTCCCGGATGAGGCGGTCATTGACAGAATCCTTCAGTCGCTCCCACCAAGCTACAAGAGCTTTGTGATGAACTACAATATGCAGGGGATGGTGAAGACCATTCCTAAAGTATTTTCAATGCTGAAGTCAGCAGAGGTTGAAATCAAGAAAGAACATCAAGTGTTGATGGTCAATAAGACCACTAAGTTCAAGAAGGGCAAGGGTAAGAAGAACTTCAAGAAGGACGGCAGAGATGTTGCCGCGCCCGGTAAGCCAGTTGCCGGGAAGAAGTCAAAGAATGGACCCAAGCCGGAGACTGAGTGCTTTTATTGCAAGGGGAAGGGTCACTGGAAGCGGAACTGCCCCAAATACTTAGCGGATAAGAAGGCCGGCAACACCAAAGGTATATTTGATATACATGTAATTGATGTGTAACTTACCAGTACTCGTAGTAACTCCTGGGTATTTGATACCGGTGCCGTTGCTCATATTTGTAACTCACAGCAGGAGCTGCGGAATAAGCGGAGACTGGCGAAGGACGAGGTGACGATGCGTGTCGGGAATGGTTCCAGAGTCGATGTGATCGCCGTCGGCACGCTACCTCTACATTTACCTACGGGATTAGTTTTGAACCTTAATAATTGTTATTTGGTGCCTAGTTTGAGCATGAACATTGTATCTGGATCTCGTTTGATACGATATGGCTACTCATTTAAATCCGAGAATAATGGTTGTTCTATTTATATGAGAGATATGTTTTATGGTCATGCTCCGATGGTAAATGGTTTATTCTTAATGAATCTCGAACGTGGTGTTACACATATTCATAGCGTGAATACCAAAAGATGTAAAGTTGAGAACGATAGTCCCACATACTTGTGGCACTGCCGCCTTGGTCACATTGGTGTCAAGCGCATGAAGAAGCTCCATGCTGATGGACTTTTAGAGTCTCTCGATTATGAATCATTTGACACATGCGAACCATGCCTCATGGGCAAAATGACCAAGACTCCGTTCTCCGGAACAATGGAGCGAGCAACCAACTTGTTGGAAATCATACATACCGATGTGTGCGGTCCAATGAGTGTTGAGGCTCGCGGAGGATATTGTTATGTTCTCACTCTCACAGATGACTTGAGTAGATATGGGTATGTCTACTTGATGAAACACAAGTCTGAGACCTTTGAAAAGTTCAAGGAATTTCAGAATGAAGTAGAGAATCAATGTGACCGAAAGATAAAATTCTTACGATCGGATCGTGGAGGAGAATATTTAAGTCACGAATTTGGTACACACTTAAGAAAATGTGGAATCGTTTCACAACTCACGCCGCCTAGAACACCTCAGCGAAACGGTGTGTTCGAACGTCGTAATCGCACTCTATTGGATATGGTGCGATCTATGATGTCTCTTACCGATTTACCGCTATCATTTTGGGGATACGCTCTAGAGACAGCTACATTCACTTTAAATAGGGCACCGTCTAAATCCGTTGAGACGACACCGTATGAATTATGGTTTGGGAAGAAACCTAAGCTGTCGTTTCTAAAAGTTTGGGGATGTGATGCTTATGTCAAGAAACTTCAACCTGAAAAGCTCGAACCCAAGTCGGAAAAATGCGTCTTCATAGGATACCCTAAAGAAACCATTGGGTATACCTTCTACTTAAGATCCGAGGGCGAGATCTTTGTTGCCAAGAACGGATCCTTTCTGGAAAAAGAGTTTCTCTCGAAAGAAGTAAGTGGGAGGAAAGTAGAACTCGATGAAGTACTACCTCTTGAACGGGAAAGTAGTGCAGCTCAGGAAAATGTTCCTGTGATGCCTACACCAACTGAAGAGGAAAATAATGATGATGATCAAGGTACTTCGGATCAAGTTGCTACTGAACTTCGTAGGTCCACAAGGACACGTTACGCACCAGAGTGGTACGGCAACCCTGTCCTGGAAATCATGTTGTTAGACAACAGTGAACCTTCGAACTATGAAGAAGCGATGGAGGGCCCAGATTCCAACAAATGGCTAGAAGCCATGAAATCCGAGATAGGATCCATGTATGAAAACAAAGTATGGACTTTGACTGACTTGCCCGATGATCGGCGAGCGATAGAAAACAAATGGATCTTTAAGAAGAAGACGGACGCGGATGGTAATGTCACCATCTATAAAGCTCGACTTGTCGCTAAGGGTTATCGGCAAGTTCAAGGGATTGACTACGATGAGACTTTCTCTCCCATAGCGAAGCTTAAGTCCATCCGAATCATGTTAGCAATTGCCGCATACTATGATTATGAGATATGGCAGATGGACGTCAAAACGGCATTCCTTAACGGGCATCTTAAGGAAGAACTGTATATGATGCAACCGGAGGGTTTTGTCGATCCTCAGAATGCTAACAAAGTATGCAAGCTCCAGTGATCCATTTATGGGCTGGTGCAAGCATCTCGGAGTTGGAACATTCGCTTTGATGAAATGATGAAAGCGTTTGGGTTTATGCAGACTTATGGAGAAGGCTGCGTTTACAAGAAAGTGAGTGGGAGCTCTGTAGCATTTCTCATATTATATGTAGATGACATACTTTTAATGGGAAATGATATAGAATTCTTGGACAGCATTAAGGCCTACTTGAATAAGTGTTTTTCAATGAAGGACCTTGGAGAAGCTGCTTATATATTAGGCATCAAGATCTATAGAGATAGATCGAGACGCCTCATAGGTCTTTCACAAAGCACATACCTTGATAAGATTTTGAAGAGATTCAGAATGGATCAGTCCAAGAAGGGGTTCTTGCCTGTATTGCAAGGTGTGAGATTGAGCTCGGCTCAATGCCCGACCACGGCAAAAGATAAAGAAGAGATGAGCGTCATCCCCTATGCCTCAGCCATAGGATCTATTATGTATGCCATGCTGTGTACCAGACCTGATGTAAACCTTGCCGTAAGTTTGGTAGGAAGGTACCAAAGTAATCCCGGCAAGGAACACTGGACAGCGGTCAAGAATATCCTAAAGTACCTGAAAAGGACGAAGGACATGTTTCTCGTTTATGGAGGTGACGAAGAGCTCGTCGTAAAGGGTTACATCGACGCTAGCTTCGACACAGATCTGGATGACTCTAAGTCACAAACCGGATACGTGTATATGTTGAATGGTGGAGCAGTAAGCTGGTGCAGCTGCAAGCAGAGCGTCGTGGCGGGATCTACATGTGAAGCGGAGTACATGGCAGCCTCGGAGGCAGCGCATGAAGCAATTTGGGTGAAGGAGTTCATCACCGACCTAGGAGTCATACCCAATGCATCGGGGAGGATCAAACTCTTCTGTGACAACATTGGAGCTATTGCCCTTGCCAAGGAGCCCAGGTTTCACAAGAAGACCAGGCACATCAAGCGTCGTTTCAACTCCATCCATGAAAATGTTCAAGATGGAGACATAGATATTTGCAAAGTACATACGGATCTGAATGTCGCAGATCCGTTGACTAAACCTCTCTCGCGAGCAAAACATGATCAACACCAGAACTCTATGGGTGTTCGATGCATCACAATGTAACTAGATTATTGACTCTAGTGCAAGTGGGAGACTGTTGGAAATATGCCCTAGAGGCAATAATAAAAGCATTATTATTATATTTCCTTGTCCATGATAATTGTCTTTTATTCATGCTATAATTGTGTTATCCGGAAATCGTAATACACGTGTGAATACATAGACCATAACATGTCCCTAGTGAGCCTCTAATTGACTAGCTCGTTGGTCAACAGATAGTCATGGTTTCCTGACTATGGACATCGGATGTCATTGACAACGGGATCACATCATTAGGAGAATGATGTGATGGACAAGACCCAATCCTAAGCATAGCATAAGCTCGTGTAGTTCGTTTTGCTAGAGCTTTTTCAATGTCAAGTATCTCTTCCTTAGACCATGAGATCGTGTAACTCCCGGATTCCATAGGAGTGCTTTGGGTGTACCAAACGTCACAACGTAACTGGGTGACTGTAAAGGTGCACTACAGGTATATCCGAAAGTGTCTGTTGGGTTGACACGGATCGAGACTGGGATTTGTCACTCCGTATGATGGAGAGGTATCTCTGGGCCCACTCGGTAATGCATCATCATAATGAGCTCAAAGTGACCAAGTGTTTGGTCAAGGGATCATGCATTACGGTACGAGTAAAGTGACTTGCTGGTAACAAGACTGAACGAGGTATTGGGATACCGACGATCGAGTCTCGGGCTTGTAACGTACCGATTGACAAAGAGAATAGTATACGGGATTGCTTGAATCCTCAACATCATGGTTCATCCGATGACATCATCGAGGAGCATGTGGGAGCCAACATGGGTATCCAGATCCCGCTGTTGGTTATTGACCAGAGAGCCGTCTCGGTCATGTCTGTGTGTCTCCCGAACCCGTAGGGTCTACACACTTAAGGTTCGGTGATGCTAGGGTTATTAGGAAGACTTGTATGTGATTACCGAATGTTGTTCGGAGTCCAGGATGAGATCCCAAATGTCATGAGGAGTTCCGGAAGGGTCCGGAGGTAAAGATTTATATATGGGAAGTCGTCATGCGGACACCGGAAAGTTTCGGGGGCATATCGGTATTGTACCGGGGCCACCGGAAGGGTTCCGGGGGTACACCGGGAGGGGCCACCCCTCCCGGGGGCCACATGGGCTGCGTGGGGCAGGAGCCAGCCCCTGGAGGGCTGGGCGCCCCCCCTTGGGCCCATGCGCCTAGGGTTTGGGGGAGAACCCTAGAGGGGGCGCCCCCCTTGCTTGGGGGGCAAGTTCCCCCTTCCCTGGCCGCCGCCCCCCCTCTAGATCCCATCTAGAGGGGTCGACCCCCCTTGCCCCTTCCCCTATAAATAGAGGGGTGAGGGGAGGGCTGAACACCCAAGCCAAGGCGCAGCCCCTCCCCTCCCCAACACCTCTCCTCCTCCATACGTGCTTGGCGAAGCCCTGTCGGAGTACTGCTGCACCAACAACACCACGCCGTCGTGCTGCCATTAGAGCTATCTTCCTCAACCTCTCCTTCCTCCTTGCTGGATCGAGACGGAGGAGACGCCGTCCGTACCGTACGTGTGTTGAACACGGAGGTGATGCCCGTTCAGCACTTGGTCATCGGTGATCTGAATCACGGCAAGTATGACTCCATCATCACCATCCCCTTGAACGCTTCCGCACTCGATCTACAAGTGGTATGTAGATGCAAACTCACTCCCTTGACTCGTTGCTTAGATGAACTCATAGATGGATCTTGGTGAAACCGTAGGAAAATTTTTAATTTTCTGCAATGTTCCCCAACACCTCATGCCGTAAGTTCTGAAGTAGGCGCTTGCACTCCTTGTGGATAACATCTGCCGCCTCCTCCTCGTATCCCTCCTCACACCTGTAGAATGTCTGCAATCAAATGAGGCAATATTGATTAGTACAATTAATAACTAGCTAGTTGATGATTTTTAATTGTGTAAAGGAGAAATTACCCAGAACTTTCTGATCACCATGTCTGCCCTCGTCTTGCACAAGACACCGTCGATAATCTCACCCGGCGGGGCCGGGGCAGCCAAGTAGTGCTCCCAACTCAATCCAACCTCTGGAAGCGGACCCTCACCAGGCAATGTGACAAACCCCGGAAAGTTTTGCCGAATCAGAACTCCAAGGACGGAGTTGGGCCGGCGGACACTTTCATGGTGGTCCCAACCCCTGCAGCATGACAAGGCCAACGCATTAGTTATTTGAAGAAACGTGAATGCAGAAGGTACAAAAAGATTAAATGCACTTACCTCTCCCCATCAGCGAAAATCAACCACCTCTGCTCGTGGGTCGCCGGCACGGATGTCCGTGTAGCACCACGCTGGTAGACGTTGCCCCCCTCCTCCTCAAAATCAGTCGGCTCCCCGCCATCATCAGCATGGCCACTCGGCTCCCCGCCATCATCAGCATGGCCACTCGGCTCCCCGCCATCATCAGGCTGACCCGACCAAGTACCCCATCCAGACGTGTGCTCCTCCGGGGTCTCGTGGGCCCAACTCTCGTGGGCCGAAGGCCCGTCGACCCGATGCTCATGGGCCAAAGACTCGTGGACCGGAGGCTCGTGGACCGGAGTTCGTGTAGCCTCCTCCTCAGACGAGTCCACCCTAGCAGTCACGTGCTCGGGTGAAACAGCTGGGGGCGGCGACGAGGAAGGCGCCGTAACAGTCACCCTACCTCCTCTCCCGCGACCACATGCTCCACCTCGGCCCTTCTTCTTACCTCGTCCCCTGCTGGGCACCGCGGTCGATGAAGAAGGGCCCGGCGGTGTCGCCATACTGTCCAGCAATGCTCGGCGGAGAGGTGCGTGTGGAATGGAAGACCTCACACTACGCGCCGACGAAGAAGGGGCCTCGGCGCGCTCCCGACCAGCGCCCACCATCTTTCAACACCTGCCATGACAAAGAATAAACGAAATTAGTACAACATGAAAAAAAGTACCGACATGAATAATAATATGTATATCACTTAAGTGTATCATCATCAAGTACAACATAAACAACTGCACATTTAAAACTACCCGATCAACACAATTATATATGATGTTTTTCATAACAAAATCGAAAAATATATGACCTAACTTATAATTCACAAATAGATGACCCCGTCGGCCTCTGGAAGGCCAAAGAACACCTTTTCGGGAGGTGTCGGGTGTCGGGGTGTCGTGTCGGTGTCGGGGTGCCGTGTCGGGGTCAGGGTCTCGGGGTCGGGGTGTCGGGTCGGGGTGCCGGGTCGGGGTCGGGGTGTCGGGTCAGGCTCGGGGTCAGGGTGTCGGGTCAGGCTCGGGGTCGGGGTGTCGGTGTCGGTGTCGGGGTCGGGGTCGGGGTCTCGGGGTCGGGGTGTCGGGTCGGGGTGCCGAGTCGGTGTCGGGGTCGGGGTGTCGGTGTCGGGGTCGGGGTGCCGGGTCGGGGTCGGGGTGCCATGACGGTGTCGGGGTCGGGGTGTCAGGTCAGGCTCGGGGTCGGGGTGTCGGTGTCGGGGTCGGGGTAGGGGTGTCGGGGTCGGGGTCAGGGTCGGGGTCTCGGGGTCGGGGTGTTGGGTCGGGGTGCCGGGTCGGGGTCGGGGTGTCGTGTCGGTGTCGGGGTCGGGGTGTCGGTGTCGGGGTCGGGGTGCCGGCTCGGGGTCGGGGTGCCATGTCTGTGTCGGGGTCGGGGTGTCGGGTCAAGCTCGGGGTCGGGGTGTCGGTGTTGGGGTCAGGGTCGGGGTCGGGGTGTCGGGTCGGGGTGCCGGGTCGGGGTCGGGGTGCCGTGTCGATGTCGGGGTCGGGGTGTCGGGTCAGGCTCGGGGTCGGGGTGTCGGTGTCGGGGTCGGGGTCGGGGTGTCGGGGTCGGGGTCTCGGGGTCGGGGTGTTGTGTTGGGGTGCCGGGTCGGGGTCGGGGTGCCGTGTCGGGTCGGGTTTTTTTCCTCTTTTTCCTGTTCTTCTTCTTCCTCTTCTTCCTTTTCTTCCTTTTTTTCCTTCTTCTTCTTTTTCTTCTTCTTCTTCTTCTTCTTCTTCTTCTTCCTCCTTTCCTTTTTCCTCTTCTTCTTCTTCTCCTCCTCTCCTCTTTTTTCTTCTTCTTCTTCCTCTTCTGCTTTTTTCGTCTCCTCCTCCTCTTCTTCGTCTTCCTTTCCTTTTTCCTCTTCTTCTTCTCCCCCTCTCCTCTTTTTTCTTCTTCTTCTTCCTCTTCTTCTTTTTTCTTCTCCTCCTCCTCTTCTTCTTCTTCCTTTCCTTTTTCCTCTTCTTCTTCTCCTCCTCTCCTGTTTTTTTCTTCTTCTTCTTTTTCTTTCCTAAAACTGAACTAAACCTAAAACTAAACCTAAATCTAAACCTAAATCTAAAACTAAAACTAAAACTAAAACTAAATCTAAACTAAACATAAACCTAAAACTAAAAAAAAAGAAAAAAAGGAAAAAACTAAATCTAAACCTAAAACTAAACTAAAACTAAACCTAAACCTAAAACTAAAACTAAAACTAAATCTAAACTATACATAAACCTAAAACTAAAAAAACAGAAAAAGAAAGGAAAAACAGAGGAGGTAGAGCTCACCTGGGCCGGTGAAGGAGGTGGCCGGTGGAGGAGGGGGGCGGGGCGGCCTGGGGCGGCAGCGCCGGGCCCGGGGCGGTGGGGCGCGAGGGGGGGGGGGCGCCGGGGGGCCGGGGCGCGGCGGCGGGGGCGACGGGGCGGGGGGTCAGTGGGGCGACGACGCCGGGCGGCAGTGGCGACGAGGCGGGGGGCCGGTGGAGAATGGGGGCGGGGAGGCCTAGGGCGGCAGCACTGGGCCCAGGGCGGTGGGGCGCAGGGGGGCTGAGGCACCGGGGGGGCGGGGCGCGGTGGCGCCGAGATGGCAGGGCGGCGGGGGAGACGGGGCAGGGGGGCGGTGGGGCGACGGGGCGGGGGGGCGGTGGGGCGGCGGGGCGGTGGGGCGACCGGGCGGCAACGAGTGCTGGGGGCGGCGGCGCGTGTGGGAGCAGGAGAGAAACAGAGAGTGAGGGCGGGGTGGGGCGCGCCGTTAGATATGTTGAATGTTTGCCGTCCGCCCTCTTTGCCGTCCGCTTTTTTGCTCTTTGTCGTCTGCTAGCAGACGGCAAAGAGGGGGGACGTTTAGTATTTTTTAAACAGCTCCTCGGTGGGCCCCCCCTCCCTCTTTGCCGTCTGGTAGCGGACGGCAAAGAACAGGCTGATGGCAAAGGCTTTCTTTGCCATCAGCCAGTTCTTTGTCGTCTGCTTTCGGGTAGCTGATGGCAAAGAGCTTCTTTGCCGTCTGCTAGCTGACGGCAAAGAGCTGGCAGATGGCAAAGTAGCTGATTCCAGTAGTGTTTGGAGCTACAGATTAATTTCTATGATTTTTTTAAGCTTGTGGTAATTTCTGGAATTTCCTGTGTAATAATAATTCCAGTAAATAACTTACTGCGTCAGCATTACGTCAGGATGACGTCAGTGGTCAACGGAGCTGGTTCAGGTCAAACTGACTAGTGGGTCCCGCGTGTCAGTAGTTATTTAAACTAACTAAATTTAGTTAATGCTAATCTAAGTTAATTAGCAGAACGGGCCCCACTTGTCATAGACTTAGGGGGAGTCAACCTGGGCCCACCCAGTCAAGTCAACGGGGTCAAACCCGCTGGCGTTTAGCCGCCGGCGAGGCCAGACGCGGCGGAGAGAGCGCATTAGTGCGTTCCAGCAACCAAATGAACGGCGGAGGGCGTCTACCCGTAGCTCGGAGCAAGCCGCAGCTCTTGGTGGTGGTGGTTCAGCTCGGGATGGCCAGAAACGTCGCCGGCGACGACCTTGGCGGTCGCCGGAGTTCGGGTGAGGATGAACCCGAGGCTATGGGACACGGCGAGGCTCGTGGTGAGGTGCGTTGGGCTCCTGGGGATGACGCGAGTGTGTTGGACACGGTGGTGTGGCCGGTGGTTGGCCGGAGACACGTCGGCGACGAGCTCGGCGGCGGCGCGTGCGGTGAAGCTTCATGTGCTTGCTGTGGTGCGCGAGAGCGAGAAAGGGAAGGGGAGAAGGTAGTTGGGCTCACGGCGGTCTCGAGGAAGCAGACGGCGCAGTTGGGGACAAGCTGGTGCGGCGGCGACGGCAAAAGGGATCTCCGGCAATACTGGAGTCGGACGAGGTTGGTGCAGAGGCCTCGAGGCAAGCGAGCGCTCGGGGCTCGGCTAGCTCGAAGTAGAGGAGGGCGGCGGAGGTCCTAGACACGGGGCGCAGCGCAGGGACGATGGAGAGCACGAGCTGCACGGTGGCGCGGGCGCGACAGCGTCGGCCATGGAACGGGAGAGCGAGGGAGAGAGGCAGGGGCGAATGGATGTGTCCACGGGGTTCGGGGCACAACGTGGAGGTCGTCCAGGCCAGCAGGGCGGCGAAGGGAGGAAGCAGGGCGGCGGGCAGCTGCGTGGCGCGCACTGGAGTTGCCGGCGAGCACCTGCCTGCCTGCCTGGCCAAGCCAAGCAGCTCGCTGGAGCGGTTGCTGGGCTGGGCCGGCTAGGTGGGCCGGCTGGAGGGCTGCCAGGTTAGTTCCCTCTCTCTCTTTTTATTTTTGTTTTCTTTTTTTTGTGACTTTGTGGACTTTCTAAAAATACCTAAGCTACTCCAAAAATCCCCAAACTGCTCATGCCCACTGTTTATAATATAAACAACATGGAACATTTTAGTTTAGGATTATTTGGACATTTAAAATATTTTATAAATTTTAAATGTCCAAATTCAAATACTTATGATTTAATTCAAAGACCTTAGGATGACCTAGAAAATTGTGCACCACTTTTGGCAGATGTTCTAAACCAAAAAAAAAATGATGGACATTTTAGAAGGGCATTTCAGGTTCATTGAAAAATATTTTTAGTAAACCCTAGTTGGATTCAGAGGGGGCTGGGGGTTCTGTCATCCCCATTTCAAGTTTCTGTTGAATGGAATAGACATGATTCAACACTCTAATGCATGAACTAGCTAGGGTGTGACAACTCACCCCCACTCAAAAGAATCTCGTCCCGAGATTTAGGTTCCTCTGGGAAGAAGGCGGGATACTCAAGGCGAAGACGATCTTCCCTTTCCCAAGTTGCTTCCTTATCAGAATGGTGCGACCATTAAACCTTGAGAAACTTGATATTATGACGTCGAGTGGTACGCTCGGCTTGATCGACGATACGAACGGGGTACTCTCGATACGTGAGATTATCTTGAAGATCAAGTGTTTCGTGGTCCACTCCACGGATAGGATCCGAGAAGCAACGCCTGAGTTGGGAAACGTGAAAGACATCGTGAACTCTGGAGAGATGCGGAGGTAGTTCCAATTTGTAGGCAACTTCTCCTTGTTTGGCGAGAATGCGAAAAGGTCCAATGTAGAGAGGAGCCAATTTGCCTTTGATACCGAAACGATGGGTTCCCTTCAAAGGAGTAACCCGAAGGTAAGCCTTCTCGTCAACCTCAAAAGTCATAGCCTTATGTTTTCGGTCATATTGACTCTTTTGACGAGATTGGGCTGTTTTCAACTTTTCACGAACGATGTGAACTTGCTCTTCTGCTTCCTGGATCATATCTGGGCCAAAGAATTGTCTTTCCCCGGTTTTTGACCAGTTAAGAGGCGTTCGACACCTTCGTCCATAAGAACTTCAAAAGGCGCTTTACCCAAGCTAGATTGATAACTGTTGTTATAAGCAAATTCGGCAAATGGAAGGCATTTCTCCCAATCCATTCCGAATGAGATAACAGAAGCTCAAAGCATGTCTTCTAGAATCTGGTTGACGCGTTCTACTTGACCACTTGATTGAGGGTGAAAGGCAGTGCTAAAGGAAAGGCGGGTTCCCACAGCATTTTGGAAACTTTCCCAAAATCGAGAGGTGAAGAGACTTCCTCGATTTCAGTTAATTTCCAGTGGAACACCATGGAGGGACACTATTCGGGAGATGTACAAGTCTGCTAGCTGACTAGCGTTTATACTCTCGCAAACAGGCAAGAAATGGGCCACTTTGGAAAGACGGTCGACAATGACGAAGATAGCGGTATTCCCTCTCTTGGTCCTGGGAAAACCGGTGATGAAATCCATACCAATTTTATCCCATTTCCATTCACGAATAGCTAAGGGTTGAAGGGTGCCAGCAGGCCGTTGATGCTCCGCTTTTACACGACGACAGACGTCACAATTAGCAACAAACTAAGCAATGTCTCTCTTCATCCTAGTCCACGAGAACCTCTGGCGTAGGTCCTGATACATCTTAGTGCTACCGGGATGAATGGTGAGAGGAGATTCATGAGCTTCCTTAAGGATCAACTGCTATAAATGTTGGTTTTTGGGAACCACTAGACGGTTCTCAAAGTACACAACACCATGATCATTTGTAGAGAAACATTTAGCATCTCCGCTAGCAATGTTCTCCTTGATCCTAGATATTCCTTTATCTCATTTTTGGGCAGCGATGATTTGATCCGTAAGAGTAGGTTTCGCCACCAAGGTGGAAAGGAATCCTTGAGGAACGATGTCAAGGTTAAGCTTCCGAAATTCCTCATGGAGAAGCGGTTGACTTTGTTGTAACATCAGATTGTTACAATCAGATTTACGACTTAGTGCATCAGCCATGACATTCGCTTTTCCTGGGGTTTAAGTTATCCCTAAGTCGAAATCTGTGATCAACTCGACCCAACGTCTTTGCTTGAGATTCAAATCCGGTTGGGTGAATATGTACTTCAGACTTTGGTGATCAGTGAAGATTTCACAATGATTACCGAGGAGGTAATGTCGCCAGGTTTTGAGTGCATGCACTACAGCTGCAAGCTCTAGATCATGAGTAGGGTAGTTTTCCTCATGTGGGTGTAATTGCCGTGAAGCATAAGCAATTACGTGACGATCTTGCATGAGAATGCAACCTAGTCCTTGTCGCGAAGCATCGCAATAGATAACAAAGTCCTTGGAGAAGTCTGGTGGTACCAATACGGGAGCAGATGTCAGGCATCTTTTTAGTTCCTGAAAACTGTGCTCACATTGTGGAGTCCACTTGAAGCTTTTATCTTTCTTGAAGGGTTCAGTTAGAGGTTTAGCAACTTTGGAGAAATTCTCGACAAAGCGACGACAATAGCTCGCTAAGCCAAGGAAACTCTGAACTTGCTTAATCGATTCAGGTGGAGTCCAATTAAGGACGGCTTGAACTCGCTCGGGATTGACAGCAATACCTTTAGCAGAGATTACATGTCCTAGATAGGTCACTTCTGGCAACCAAAATTCGCATTTATAGAACTTGGCATAAAGGCGATGCTCTCGAAGTTTCATCAACACTAGTCTTAGATGCTCGGCATGTTCTTCCTCATTCTTGGAGTAGATGACTATATCATCGAGGTAAACCACGACGAATTTATCCAAATACTCCATGAAGATTGAGTTCATTAACCGAGAGAAAGTGGCTGGAGCGTTAGTTAAACCGAAGGACATGACGGTGTACTCGTATTAGCCATAACGAGTAACAAAGGCCTTTTTGGGAATGTCCCCATTCCTGATTTTGATTTGATGGTAGCCCAACCTCAAATCCATCTTAGAGAAGACTGAGGATCCAGCGAGCTGATCATATAGGTCGTTGATCCTGGGGAGCGGATACTTGTTCTTTATTGTGACCAGGTTGACTGGTCGATAATCTACAACCATCCGGTCCGTACCATCCTTCTTCTTGACGAAGAGGACGGGGCAAGCCCATGGAGATGAACTAGGATGTATGAAACACTTTTTCAAGGACTCATCGAGTTGTTTCTTAAGCTCGGCTAGTTCTAGTGGTGCCATCTTATAGGGTCTTCTAGAAATTAGGACAGTTCCTGGAATGAGATCTATCACGAACTCGACATCTCTGTCAGGTGGAACACCTGGCAATTCTTCTGGAAAGGCATCCGGGAAGTCACGGACTACCGGAACGTCTTCGAGGTTTGGTAAAGGACTGGCATTAAGGGAATATAGCTGTCGCTTGGCTACTCGGGTCAAGACATTGACTATCTTTCCCGAAGAGTGCGTAAGTTGGACAGTCCTAGAGAAGCAATCAATCTTGGCATGATGGGCTGACATCCAGTCCATACCCAAGATGATATTAATATCGGAAGATTTGAGAGCTATCAATGATGCGAGAAAAACAAGTCTGTCGACATGAATTTCATTCCCATCGCTTACTCTAGAAGTTTGCCATTTGGATCCCGGGATTTGAATTACCATGGAGGTGGGCATCTCACAGAATGTGGTGTTGTGCAGACGAGCATGGCTATCGGATATAAATGAATGAGATGCTCCAGTAACGAAAAGAACAGATGCCGGGTGGCAGTTAACAAGGAGCGTACCGAGAACGACATTGGGATCCTCCTGAGCCTCTTCAGCAGAGATACAGTTGACATGGCCACGTGCAGCGGTGGACGGCTTGGCATATAACACTTTCCCTGTCGGCTTGCCACGGCCAACAACTTTTCCAGACTGGTTGGGGTTGGTCTGGGGACACTCGCGCATATAGTGGCCCGATTCCCCACACTTGAAGCACGTCACGGGACTGGTGCGTGGAGGAGCATTGTTGGTTGGACCACCATAGGGCTTGGCTGGTGCATACTGTTGAGCTGGGCGAGGCGCCTGATAGGATGGCCTCGGTGTGAACCTGGGTGGCAGGGCAGTGTTAGGCACCCACACCCGGCGCTTCTATGGTCCAGCACCGGATGAGGAACCCAAGTCACGGCCATGCTTGCGTGTTGCTTCGTAATCAGTCTGACCAGACTCAGCACTGATGGCCTTGTTTACAAGCTTCTGAAAAGATGTGCACTCATGCAGACGGAGGTCACGGCGAAGCTCAGGGCTAAGTCCCTTGCGGAACCTTGCCTGCTTCTTGGCATCGGTGGAAACTTCCTCAGTTGCATAACGTGCTAGGTTACCGAACTCCCTGCTGTAAGCATCCACAGAGAGTCTACCTTGAGTGAAACTGCAGAACTCCTCACGTTTACGGTCCATAAGACCCTCCGGAATGTGATGTTCACGGAAAGCCTCGCTGAATTCAGCCCAAGTAGTGACCTGGCCCGCTGGGCGCATAGCTTCATAATTCTCCCACCAGAGACTGGCGGGGCCTTCGAGATGATATGCAGCAAATGTGACCTTATCAGCCTCAGCTACGAGTGTAGAGCGTAGCTTGTGAGTAATACTGCGAAGCCAGTCATCAGCGTCGAGAGGCTCGACGGAGTGGTGGAAGGTGGGTGGATGTAACTTGATGAAGTTGCTGAGCGACACCAAGTTATTCCTCTGATGTTGTGCTGTGTTCTGTTCGATGCGCTCCAACAAACAGTTGGTCTCCCGCTTGTTTCTCTCAGCTTCCAGCATAACCTCGGCCAGATAAGGAGGGTGAGGCAGGTTTGCTTCCCCAACTCTGCTAACTTCGGCCTGCTCTGGGGGAGCAGGGTTGTTGCGGGTGTTAACCATCCTAGGAAAACAAGACAATGGTTTCGTCCAGGATGATAAGATTCTGACGTAGAAATGTAGAATGTAATGGATAACTCGGAATGCAAGATGATCATCCGTATGACATGGTAAATACAGAAACTGCTACATTTATTCCATCGTCATACACACCATACAAGGTTTAGTACAAGACCAAAGAGAATACAACTGAGGTGAAAGGAAGATTACATCTCATCGGAGGCATTCCAAGCTCCTATACATTATTTTTTGTACACCTCCAGAATTGATACCCACTAAGTCATATTCCACAGATCACGCAGGATGGTGGAAATACAACTAATACAATACTAGTGAATCTACTACTAACTCAGACAGCTCCATAGTAGTCCTCATAGAAGTCACCACCATAGCCTGGAAGCTCAACGTGATCATCCAGAAACAGACGGTCCCGTGGAGCTTGTGGACCATAGGGGCTAGGATGAGGTCTTGGACCAACAAAAGGTGGCCTACGGGGACCACGGGGTGGGGTGATGCCGCCCACATCACGCCAATCCAATATGTCTGGCAGAGCGGATCTCACAAGATACAGATCCCTTGTATCCATACATCCAGCTTGCACAGCCGGTGCAAACCGAGTCAAGGTGGCCCAATGATCAGCACGGGTGTTGAATAGCTCCAGTCTCAAGGCCCGATTCTCTCGGTCCTTATCCTCGAGCATCCCGGCAGTGGTGTGAGTTAGTGAGTCCTCCTGTGTGGAGTCAGCATAGATAGCTTGGAGATACCCTTGCGCTCCCGGGAGTGAAGCTGGCATATAACGGAAGTCGGTGTTCCGAAGCAGGCCAGTCCTGACTCGCATGATGGTCATCATAGATAGGCAGCATCCTGCACAACCATCTCAATAGTAACCCCGAGTCCATAGGAACAGTGGAGGGGCTCGGTAGATCCAGGATAAGAGGGAAATATCCTGACAGTGCAGAGATCTTGGCTTTGATTAAAGTCTCAGAACTGCTCTTCGACCATGTACTCGGGATACCAGCGGTATCCAGCCTCGGTCATTACCCGGACCAACATAGCAGTATGGCCCGGCACATCGATACATCGGGCCAGGCAAACCACTTGATTCTGAGGACGGGAAGCCATCTGGAACATGATATAATACAAAGGCATTAGAATTTCTAGCAGAATTTGGACAGCATAACGACTGTAAATGCTCAAAAGGATTTTGAGACATTTTGGACAGAATTGCATAGACACTCAACAACATCATACCAAGGTTCTGGGTCCATCTTAGCAATATAATGGGGTAGTAGAACTGAACTAGGCTTGTATCCATCAAGCCTATAAGGTACTACTGATTAGTAACACGTGAACCTGATAGAGAGAAGAGATCCTAATTCCTTAACCCCCGGTGGAAGAATAGACTGACTCAGATAAGAATGCCATGAGGTAAAGGAGTAAAAAGAGCCTTACGTTCCATCCCACAATCAATTCCCCTACATATAACTAAAGCATTTCTAGACTCAACATCGACCAGTTTGTCTTGGAGAACCTACAGGCAGTCCGGCTCTGATGCCAACACTGTCAGGACCCCGACTCAATGCCACATCGATCTAGCAAGTAACACCTCATATCACTTTGCGGCCTCACGCATGGTATTCCCACGGGTGTCGCCTTACCTTTGCCCGGGACCGTTTGCGCCTTTTGGCACACGTATATGATACTGTCGCTAGTATCCATATGGTAAGGAGCCCGGGCTGACATGGCTAGTCATAAACCCAAAGTGGCACAGACTTACAGGGACATGCATCCATGACCCAGCATCGAACATGTCGGTCATCAGCGAGTGAATCCGGGCTGTAGCACTGGGCTAGCAAGACTCCGGTAAACCGGGCTGTAGCGGGCTAGCAGGACTCCGGTATTCATCGCGTGGCATTTCCCCGAAGGGACAGACACAGGAACGAAGAAGGACACACGCCGGCCAGCCTAAGTGTTCCGGAGCAGTAGCGAGCTACCATGGCTTAGTGGAAGCACTAGGAGACATTTCCCGGTAAGAGAGGCTACTAAGGATAAACAACTAGATAGTCAGATCCCACATATACCAAGCATTTCAATCATACACACAATATGCCCGATATGTGCAAATACAACAAGGCATCACAACATGACTCTACAACACAAGTACTTTATTTAAAGGCTCAGAGAGCCATACATAGCATACACACAAGCACGGTTCACACAACCCACATTCAAGTCATACAAGCATACAAGCCATCAGTAGAAGTAACTTGTCTGAGTACAGACAACTAGTAAAATAAAAGAGGCTTGGGTAAGCCTAGCTATACTACATGGTCCCTCACAAGCTCAGGATCACCACCTGGGCCTCAGTCTACTCATCGATGTCAACGTCTACGAAGAACCCGTCAGAAGGGGTTGTAGCATCTTCTGTAAAATGTAAATTAAAGCAACATGAGTACAAAGGTACTCAGCAAGACTTACATCAGATCCTACATACATGCACATTATCAAGAAGGGTTGGTGGGGTTATTGCAGCAAGCCAGCTTTGACTCTTGGCTAAACTATCCTACGAGACTCCAACTTGAAATGGTTTTGCGCACTCGAGTCCACTACTCACCACTTCAATACACCACCGAGGATCCACCTCCGTCATCCTACGGAAGAGCCATCCTTAGCACTCACGCTTATCTTGAGGCTTTTAGTAGTATCCATTTACTTGTCTATGAACTGTATAGGCAACCAAGTAGTCCTTTACCACGGACGCGGCTATTCGAATAGATGATGTTAACCCTGCACGGGTGTACTTCTTCATACATGTTTCCACCACTTAGCGTCTGCACACGACATGTGCTCGGCAGACTTCAAGCGAAAGCCGACGTGGGTGTAGACCACGAGCTACCTAATCAATTAAGTCTCTAGTCCAGGTTTATCGCCTATTCAGGTTCCATCCGCAGGGAGTCCGGACGAGGTTTCCACATACGGCCCCGAACGATGTGTGCAGGGTTCCCGAGATACCTAACGGGCATCCAGTACACCGTGCCACGTACCTACCGCATCACAGCCCACCCTGCGGGTCAGCGCTACCCACGGCCTCCAGTAAACTACAAACACCAGAAACTACTTGCAACTCCTGGACGGAGGACTAGGGTGGATAAGAAGTCGAGCGGGGTCATATTTCAGGGCCCAATGCATGGTAGTAGCTGAATCTTAAATCACAAATACAGATCTCACTGCTTAAGGACGGCTTCAATGAAACAACCCACCATGTACTCCTACATGGCCTCTCATCGATACCTTTACCAAATCTTGTTCAACACATCACTCTCATTACCGGCATGATCATTTCACTCTAGCCCATCACCCAGATGAACCAGACCTGACACAACTCTAAGCATAGCAGGCATAGCAAGGTAGGAACAACACATTCATATGGCTCAATCAACTCCTACACATGCTAGTGGATTTCATCTAGTTACTGTGGCAATGACAGGTCATGTAGAGGAAATGGGTTCAACTACTGCAGCACACAACAGTTTGAATTGCGTTGTCTTAATGCAGTAAAAGAGAGCAGGAGCGAGAACATGGGATTGTATCGACATGATCAAATGGTTGGTTGCTTGCCTGATGGGTCGGTGCACTGATATTGTTCTTCGTTGGGGTAATCACGGTACTCCTCGGGGACAGAACCTGCCGCAGCGAGCACTGATACACAAACATCACCAAACAATATGCAACAATATGATGCATGCATGAGACATGTCAAAATGAGTGTATTGGACTAATGCAACTAAGACCAGATGGGTTTGAACCATTTTGAACCAAAGATTCAAGTTTCAAACTCATAAATGGCCCTTTTAAGTGTTTTATCTTGTTCTGCACTAAACATCAGGTTAGCTTGCTTAAACATGCATGAAACCAGTACAGATGGATAGATTGGATTTTTCTGATCATTTTTCATATATAACACTTTGCATTTGGAGCTACAGATTAATTTCTATGATTTTTTGAAGTTTGTGGTATTTTCTAGAATTTCCTGTGTAATAATAATTCCAGTAAATAACTTACTGCGTCAGCATTACGTCAGGATGACGTCAGTGGTCAACGGAGCTGGTCTAGGTCAAACTGACCAGTGGGTCCCGCGTGTCAGTAGTTATTTAAACTAACTAAATTTAATTAGTGCTAATCTAAGTTAATTAGCAGAACGGGCCCCACTTGTCATAGACTCAGGGGGAGTCAACCTCGGCCCACCCAGTCAAGTCAACGGGGTCAAACCCGCCGGCATTTAGCCACCGGCGAGGCCAGACGCGGCGAAGAGAGTGCATTAGTGCGTTCCGGCGACCAAATGAGCGGCGGAGGGCGTCTACGCGTAGCTAGGAGCAAGCCGCAGATCTTGGTGGTGGTGGTTGAGCTCGGGGTGGCCGGAAATGTTGCCGACGATGACCTTGGCGGTCGCCGAAGTAGAGTGAAGATGAACCCGAGGCTACGGGACACAGCGAGGCTCGTGGTGAGGTGCGTTGGGCTCCTGGGGTTGCAGTGAGTGTGTTGGACACGGTGGTGTGGCTGGTGGTTGGCCGGAGACACGTCGGCGACGAGCTCGGCGGCGGCGCGTGCGGTGAAGCTTCGTGTGCTCGCTGTGGTGCACGAGAGCGAGAAAGGAAAGGGGGAGAAGGTAGCTGGGCTCACGGAGGTCTCGAGGGAGCAGATGGCGCGGTCGGGGACGAGCTGGTGCGACGGCGACAGTGAAAGGGATCTCTGGCGCTGGCGGGGTCGGACGAGGTTGTTGCAGAGGCCTCGGGGCAAGCGAGCGCTCGGGGCTTGGCTAGCTCGAAGTAGAGGAGGGCGGCGGAGCTCCTGGACACGGTGGCGCGGCGCAGGGATGACGGGGAGCGCGAGCTTCACGGCGGTGCGGGCGCGGCAGCCTCGGCCATGGAACGGGAGAGCGAGGGAGAGAGGCAGGGGGCAAATGGATGTGTCCAGAGGGGTCTGGGTGCGACGTGGAGGTCGTCCAGGCCAGCAGGGCGGCGAGGGGAGGAAGTAGGGTGGTGAGCAGCTGCGTGGCGCGTGCTGGAGTCGCCGTCGAGCACCTGCCTGCCTGCCTGGCCAAGCCAAGCAGCTCACTCGAGCGGTTGCTGGGCTCGGCCGGCTAGGTGGACCGGCTGGTGGCTGCCAGGTTAGCTCCCTCTCTCTCTCTCTCTTTTATTTATGTTTTCTATTTCTTCTTTAACTTTGTGCACTTTCTAAAAATACCTAGGCAACTCCAAAGTTCACCAAACTGCTTATGGCCACTACCTTGAATATATCCAGCATGGAAAATTTTAGTTTGGGACTATCTGAGCATTGGAAATATTTTATATAATTTAAACGCCCAAACTCAAATACTTATGATTTAATTCAAAGACCTTAGGATGACCTGGAAAATTGTGCACCACTTTTGGCAGAGGTTCTGAACCAAAACAAAAATGATGGACATTTTAGAAGGGCATTTCAGGTTCATTGAAAATATTTTTAGTAAACCCTCGTTGGATTCAGAGGGGGCTGGGGGTTCTGTCATCCCCATTTCAAGTTTCTGTTGAATGGAATAGACATGATGCAACACTCTAATAAATGAACTAGCTAGGGTGTAACAGGAGCACCGGTTGGGAGGCTGACCTGTGGGCCTACTACGTTGACGCGTACGCAGGGCTTGTCAACTTAGTCAACAAACGATTCTAGCAGCAGTAACCGTTGGATTTGAATCGAACGGTCCTGCTGCTTCTTCAATCGCTGCTCTTCTTGCACCAGCCGCCAAAACCAACACCGGGGAGACCGCCTGCTCCTACCTCCAGTGCCCGGCTATGCTGCCGTTGAGGCCTCATCGCCCCTACTACTCCCACTGATAGCCAGGCCCTGCGGCGACGGCAGCCTCACACCGCAGCCAAACTAGTGAACCCTGGTACTCCTCTCCGCGTGGGCATCCACTACCGCATCTTCCCCGGCTCCGTGTCGTCCCCTTCGTAGGCCTCGCCATCATCCACCGCCTTGGTGCTCTCGGCGCGGCGTGGTCAATGTGGTCAACGACATTCCATCGGGAGAGTACTGTACGTGTAGAGGCTGACAGCTGGGTCCATGGCCACAGCCTACTTTTTTTGCGATTTGCCAAGTAATTCGCTTTGTCAGGCCTGTTGGGATGCAAATCTTTCAAGACGAGGAGAGCTTTCATTCGGCTGGCCGAGAAAATGGTCCATCAGTAATGAGAAATGGGCTATACATTTTTTAAACACATCAAACCGGCAGTTAGTTTCAAATATCTTTTTTTCATTTTGAGATTTTAAATTACATTAATTTTTATGCGTGGAGAATTTGTTGGATTTTATATTGATATACATTTATTTTTAAAATCAGTTTGAATGTGAGTCGAAATTTCGGGATTAAAAACAGGTCGGACCGCACCGCAATATGCAAAATTTCGTATAAGTTTTTAACCGTGGCCACAATATGGGCTGTAATGCTAACAAAAAGAATATGGGCTCCAAAAAACCCTTAAGAATTAGCAAATGGGCTGTAAATTATTAAAAATAATGGCAGATGGGCTGTATGCTGTTTTCCACAGATTTGAGGCTTTCCTAAAAAAAGGTTGACGCACAAGCAGTGACTGTTGGATGGCCATCGAACGGCCGTCGTGCTTCTTCAATATCTGCTCTTCCTGCTCCAGCCGCTCAAACAAGCACTGGTGGGACTGCCTGCTCCCTCCTCCCCGCGGCCGGCTCTGACAGCTCAAACCCACCAGTTATATCTTCGTACACAAGGAAGTGACTCCTTATTACGCACAAAAAATTGAATACTCCCCCTGTTAGCTGGGACCTAGTATAGTGGCAGGCTGACTTGTGGGCCTACTAAGTTGACAGGGACGGAGGGCTTTGTCAACTTAGTCAATATGCACGATTCTAGCTCCAGTGACCGTACAATGTCCATCCAACAGCCATAGTGCTTCTTCAACCTCTGGTCTTCTTGCTCCAGCCGGCCAAACCAGCGCCGGTCGTGCCTCGTGCTCCTGCGTCCCGTGGCCGGCTGCGATGCGGCGGAGGCATCGCCGCCTCCTACTACTCCCACCGCTGGCCAGGCCATCCCTCTACTCACCCACACCCCCTATTATTCTGCGGCGACGGTAGCCTCACACCGCAGCGAACCAGTGAACCCTCGTACTCCTCTACGCGTGGGCATCCACTGCCGCGTCTTCCCCGGCTCCACGTCGTCCCCTTCCTAGGCCTCACCGTCGTCCACCGCCCTGGTGCTCTCGGTGCGGCATGGTCAACGTGGTCAAGGAACGGCTTCCATCGGATGTGGAATGTACATGGAGAGGCTGACAGCTGGGTCCACGGCCGCAGCAAGGAAGTGCCTCCTTATTACACGCAAAATAATTATTCCTCCACCTGACAGGGGGGACCCACCGGACGGGCCACCATATTTAGCGGAAAAAACGTTTCCCCCCTGACTGCTGGGACCCACCAGCTACACCTTCGCACGCAAGGAAGTGTGGCCGGGCAAAAAAGACGATTCGCCCCCCTGACTGCTGGGAACCAGCAGCTACATCTTTGCACGCAAGGAAGTGCGTCCGGGCAAAAAAAATGATTCGCCCCCCTAACTGCTGGGACCCACCAGCTACATCTTCGCACGCAAAGGAAGTGCGTCAGGGCAAAAAAACAATTCGCCCCTCTGACTGCTGGGACCCACCAGCTACATTTTCGCACGCAAGGAACTGCCTGACAGTCGGGACCCACCTGGTCGAAGCATACGTAGCGTTGTCATTCTGGTCGTGAACTTGTACGTACATATATACTGGTCGTTGTAGAGGCGCACACGTGTCATAGTAGAGGCGCGTACGTGTCATAGTAGAGGCGCACACGTAGCATGTACATGTACGTACAGCGGCGAGGGTGCAAGAAAGAAAATACGGCCATGTACGTACATACGGGCAAGGTCTCGAACGCCTACTCGCGCATACGTACATGGCTGGGTCGTAATGGAAAAACAGTGTCATCGTCGTGTTCATGGGGAGCCAACCGGCTGGGTCGGAACGGAATGCGTGGTCGTGTTCATCGGGAGGGCTTGGACGGAACAGGCGATGGAAACGAGGCCTGGCGTACCGCACAACGGAGGAAACGGCCTTGTGTTCGACCGGCCACGTTCAAAACGGGGTCCTATTGATCGGGAGGGGCCTGGCGTACCGCAAAATGGAGGAAACGGACCTCCTACGGTCGAAACGGGGGTCCTGTTGATCGGGAGGGGTGTGGCGTACCGCAAAACAGACGAAACGGACCCCCTACGGTCAAAATGGGGGTCATGTTCATCGGGAGGGGTGTGGCGTACCGCAAAATGGACGAAACGGACTTGTGTTGGAGCGCTACGGTCGAAACGGGGGGGAGGGGAGGGGTGTGGCGTAACGCAAAACGGGACTCCACGGGATACTGTTCATCTCCACCGTCGACCTCCTCCAGCCTCCACGGGCTACCGTCGACCTCCTCCAGCCTCCACGGGCTCCTGTTCATCCAGCCTCCACCGCCCGCTACTCCACCGGCTACTCTTCAACCACCCCTCCACGGGCACCCCTCCACCGTCTACTGTTCATCCAGCCCTCCACACCACGGGGTCTTGTTCAACCACCCCTCCACGGCCACCCCTCCACCCTCTACTGTTCATCCAGCCCTCCACACCATGGGTTCTTGTTCATCCAGAGGCAACGCGACTGCTCACTGTTCATCCACCCCCCCCGCAACGCTCACTGTTCATCCGAGAGGCAGCATCGATCGGCTTCAGTTAGCAGCAGTAGTGAAGGAATCGCTCCATCGGGTTCAGTTAACAGCCATCGATTGATCGCTCGGGTTCAGTAACGTGTAGCCTGCAGTGCAATTGCTCGGGTTCAGTTAGAGCCCAACGCCTCGCTCGGCTTCAGTTAGTGCCAACGCCTCGCACACACGTGCGTACGTACGAGAGAAACGCGCATCGCTCCGCCCCCGACCTCCCACCATAACTGGCAACTCCCCGAAATTTTCCTCCCCCTCGCTTCTACCACGGTTTTTTTCGTCATGGACGGCCCAAAGAATGTCATGCAGCTGCGTCTCCGGCCCGCCCAGGACGAAAAGCCAATTTTCTGTCATGATTTTTTTGTCATAGAAGTAGGAGCCCACCACATCTATGATCATCCGGGTTTTGTCACAATTATCAGCATAGAAGTGTCATATGTATGACAGAAAAAAATTTCGTTCGGCCCAAAATGTCACGGATTTGTGGTTTTTTGTAGTGAATACAGTCGAATCAAAGTATGACATGCTGGTAAGCAGTATGACTATTATCTCCCACAACTCTTTGTGTTCTACTCGTGCATATAACATCTACGCATAGACCTGGCTCGGATACCACTATTCGGGAACGCGGTAATTTCAAAAAATTCCTACGATCACGCAAGATCTATCACTAGGTGATGCATAGCAACGAGAGGGGGAGAGTGTTGTCTACGTACCCTCGTAGACCGAAAGCGAAAGCATTATGACAACGCGGTTGATGCAGTCGTACGTCTTCATGATCCGACCAATCCTAGCACCAAAGGTACGGCACCTCCGCGATCTGCACACATTCATCTCGGTGACGTCCCGCGAACTCTAGATCCAGCTGAGGTCGAGGGAGAGTTTCGTCAGCACGACGGCGTGGTGACGGTGATAATGAAGTTACCGGCGCAGGGCTTCGCCTAAGCACTACGACGATATGACTGAGGTGTGTAACTGTGGAGGGGGGCGCCGCACACGGCTAAACAATCAACTTGTGCGTATATGGGGTGCCCCCTATTGGGGAACGCGGTAATTTCAAAAAAATTCCTACGATCACACAAGATCTATCTAGGTGATGCATAGCAACGAGACGGGAGAGTGTGTCCATGTACCCTCGTAGACCGAAAGCGGAAGTGTTTCAATAACACGGTTGATGTAGTCGAACGTCTTCGCGGTCGAACCGATCCAAGTACCGAACGTACGGCACCTCCGCGTTTAGCACACATTTAGCTCGATGATATCCCTCTTACTCTTGATCCAGTTGAGGCCGAGGGAGAGTTTCATCAGCATGACGGCGTGGTGGCGGATGATGAAGTTACCGGCGCAGGGCTTCTCCTAAGCACTACGATGATATGACCGAGGTGTGTAACTGTGGAGAGGGGCACCGCACATGGCTAAAACAATTGTTAACTTGTGTCTTTGGGGTGCCCCCTCCCTCGTATATAAAGGAGGAGAGGGGAGGCCAGCCGACCCTCATAGGCGCGCCAAGGGGGGAGGAATCCTCCTCCTAGTAGGAGTAGGACTCCCCTCTTTCCTAGTCCTACTAGGAGAAGGAAGGAGGGGGAAAGAGAAGGAAGGAGGAGGCGCCACCCCTCCCCCTAGTCGAATTCGGACTAGGCCCATGGGGGGCACGCGGCCAGCCCTTGGTAGCCCCTCTCTCTCTCCCTTAGGCCCAATAAGGCCCATTACTTCTCCGGTGGTTCTGATAACCCTTCATGCACTCCAGTTTTATCCGAAACTTCTCCGAAACACTTTTGGTGTCCGAATATAGTCGTCCAATACATCAATATTTATGTCTCCACCATTTCGAGACTCATCATGTCCATGATCACATCTGGGACTCTGAACAATCTTTGGTCCATCATATCACATAAACTCATAATACCAATCGTCATCGAACGTTAAGCGTGCAGACCCTACGGGTTTGAGAACTATGTAGACATGACCGAGACACGTCTCCGGTCAATAACCAATAGAGGAACCTGGATGCTCATATTTGTTCCTACATATTCTACGAAGATCTTTGTCGGTCAAACCGCATAACCACATACGTTGTTCCCTTTGTCATCGGTATGTTACTTGCCCGAGATTCGATCGTCGGTATCATCATACCTAGCTCAATCTCATTACCGGCAAGTCTCTTTACTCATTCCATAATACTTCATCCCCTAACTAACTCATTAGTCACAATGCTTGCAAGTCTTATAGTGATGAGTATTTACCGAGAGGGCCTAGAGATATCTCTCCGAAACACGAAGTGACAAATCCTAATCTTGATCTATGCCAACCCAACAAACACCTTTGGAGACACCTGTGGAGGACCTTTATAATCACCCATTTACGTTGTGACGTTTGGTACCACACAAAGTGTTCCTCTGGTATTCGGGAGTTGCATAATCTCATAGTCTGAGGAACTTGTATAAGTCATGAAGAAAGCAGTAGCAATGAAACTGACATGATCATAATTCTAAGCTAACAGATGGGTCATGTCCATCACATCATTCTCGTAATGATGTGATCTCGTTCATCAAATGAAAACACATGTCTATGGTTAGGAAACAAAACCATCTTTGATTAACGAGCTAGTCAAGTAGAGGCATACTAGGGACTATAGGTTTTGTCTATGTATTCACACATGTACTAAGTTTCTGGTTAATACAATTCTAGCATGAATAATAAACATTTATCATGAATGAAGTAAATAAATAATAACTTTATTAGTGCCTCTAGGGCATATTTCCTTCACTCTCCCACTTGCACTAGAGTCAATAATCTAGTTCACACCACCATGTGATTTAACGCCAATATTCACATCCGTATGTGATTAACACCCATAGTTCACATCGTCATGTGACCAACACCAAAGGGTTTACTAGAGTCAATAATCTAGTTTACATTGCTATGTGATTAACACCCAAAGAGTACTAAGCTGTGATCATGTTTTGCTCATGAGAGAAGTTTAGTCAACGGTTCTATCACATTCAGAGTCGTATGTATTATGCAAATATTCTATGTCTACAATGCTCAAACTTTTTACGACGAGCTCTTTTATCACCTCCATAATCGAGAAATATTTCCTTAGTACTCACTAAGGATAATCTTGACCGTTGTCTAGTGATCTACTCCTAGATCAAAATTGTACTCCCCTGACAATCTCAAGGTATACACAATAGGTCTGGTACACAGCACATCATACTTTATAGAACCTATGACTGTGGCATAGGGAATGACTTTCATTCTCTTTATATTTTCTACCGTGGTCGGGCTTTGAGTCTTACTCAACTTTACACCTTGTAATACAGGAAAGAATCCTTTCTTTGACTGGTCCATTTTGAACTTCTTCAAAACTTTACCATGGTATGTGCTTTGTGAAAGTCCAATTAAGCGTCTTGATCTATCTCTATAGATCTTGATACCCAATATGTAAGCAGCTTCACCGACGTCTTTCATTGAAAATCTCTTATTCAATTATCCCTTTATACTATCCAGAAATTCTATATTATTTCCAATCAACAATATGTCATCCACATATAATATTAGAAATGCTATAGAGCTCCCACTCACTTTCTTGTAAATACAGGCTTCACTGCAAGTCTGTATAAAACTATATGCTTTGATCAACTCATCAAGGCGTATATTCCAACTCCGAGAGGCTTGCACCAGTCCATAAATGGATCGCTGGAGCTTGCACACTTTGTTAGCACCCGTTGGATCGACAAAACCTTCTGGTTGCATCATATACAACACTTCTTCCAGAAATCCGTTCAGGAATGCAGTTTTGACATCCATTTGCCAAATTTCATAATCATAAAATGCAGCAATTGCTAACATGATTCGGACAGACTTAAGCATTGCTATGCGTGAAAAAGTATCATCGTAGTAAACTCCTTGAACTTGTCAAAAACCTTTCGCAACAAGTCGAGCTTTGTAAACAGTAACATTACCGTTTGCGTCGGTCTTCTTCTTAAAGATCCATTTATTTTCTATGGCTTGTGGATCATCGGGCAAGTCCACCAAAGTCCACACTTTGTTCTCATACATGGATCCCATCTCAAATTTCATGGCCTCTAGCTATTTCGCGGAATCTGGGCTCATCATTGCTTCTTATTGTTCATGGGTTCATCATGGTCTAGTAACATGACTTCCAAAATAGGATTACCATACCACCCTGTTGCGGATCTTACTCTGGAAGACCTACGAGGTTCGGTAGTAACTTGATTTGAAGCTTCATGATCATCATCATTAGCTTCCTCACTAATTGGTGTAGGAATCATGAGAACTGATTTCTGTGATGAACTACTTTCCAATAAGGGAGAAAGTACAACTACCTCATCAAGTTCTACTTTCCTCCCACTCACTTCTTTCGAGAGAAACTCCTTCTCTAGAAAGGATCCATTCTTAGCAACAAAGATTTTGCCATCGGATCTGTGATAGAAGGTGTACCCAACAGTTTCCTTTGGGTATCCTATGAAGATGCACTTCTCCGATTTGGGTTCGAGCTTATCAGGTTTAAGCTTTTTCACATAAGCATCACAGCTCCAAACTTTAAGAAACGATAACTTTGGTTTCTTGCCAGACCACAGTTCATAAGGCGTCGTCTCAACGGATTTTGATGGTACCCTGTTTAACGTGAATGTAGCTGTCTCCAATGCATAACCCCAAAATGATAGTGTTAATCTGGTAAGAGACATCATAGATCGCACCATATCCAATAAAGTGCGGTTACGACATTCGGACACACCATTACGCTGTGGTGTTCCATGTGGCGTGAGATGTGGAAGTATTCCACATTGTTTTAAATGAAGGCCAAACTCATAACTCAAATATTCTCCTCTACGTTCAAATCGTAGAAACTTTATTTTCTTGTTACGAAGATTCTCCACTCTGAAATTCCTTGAACTTTTCAAATGTTTCAGACTTGTGTTTCATTAAGTAGATATACCCATATCTGCTCAAATCATCTGTGAAGGTTAGAAAATAATGATACCCGCCACGAGCATCAACACTCATTGGACCGCATACATCTGTATGTATTATTTCCAATAAGTCACTAGCTCGTTCCATTGTTGTGGAAATCGGAGTTTTAGTCATCTTGCCCATGAGGCACGGTTCTCAAGCATCAAATGATTCATAATCAAGTGATTCCAAAAATCCATCTTTATGGAGTTTCTTCATGCGCTTTACACTGATATGACCCAAGCGGCAGTGCCACAAATATGGTGCACTATAATTATCAACTTTGCATCTTTTGGCATCAATATTATGAATATGTATATTACTACGATCAAGATTCAATAAACCATCAACATTGGGTGTACGACCATAGAAGGTTTTATTCATGTAAACAGAATAACAATTTATTCTCCATTTTAGATGAATAATTGTATCGCAATAAACATGATCTAATCATATTTATGCTCAATGCAAACACCAAATAAAATTTATTTAGGTTCTACACTAATCTCGAAAGTATAGGGAGTGTGCGATGATGATCATATCAATCTTGGAACCACTTCCAACACACATCGTCACTTCACCCTCAACTAGTCTCTGTTTATTCCGTAACTCCTATTTCGAGTTACTAATCTTTAGCAACCGAACAAGTATCAAATACCCAGGGGCTACTATAAACACTAGTAAGGTACACATCAATAACCTGTATATCAAATATACCCTTGGTCACTTTGCCATCCTTCTTATCCACCAAATATTCAGGGCATTTCTGCTTCCAGTGACCATTTCCTTTGCAGTAGAAGCACTCAGTTTCAGGCTTTGGTCCAGCTTTGGGATTTTTCATGGGAGTGACAACTTGCTTGCCATTCTACTTGAAGTTCCCTTTCTTTCCCTTTGCCCTCTTCTGAAACTAGTGGTCTTGTCAATTATCAACCCTTTGATGCTCTTTATTGATTTCTACCTTCGTCGATTTCAGCATCACAAAGAGCTCGGGATTCATTTCCGTCATCCCTTGCATACTATAGTTCATCATGAAGTTCCAGTAACTTGGTGATGGTGACTAGAGAACTCTGCCAATCACTATCTTATCTAGAAGATTAACTCCCACTTGATTCAAGCGATTATAGTACCCAAAAAATCTGAGCACATGCTCACTACTTGAGCTATTCTCCTCCATCTTTTAGCTATAGAACTTGTTGGAGACTTCATATGTCCCAACTCGGGTATTTGCTTGAAATATTAACTTGAACTCCTAGAACATCTCATATGGTCGCTGACCTTCAAAACGTATTTGAAGTCCCGATTCTAAGCCGTTAAGCATGGTGCACTAAACTATCAAGTAGTCATCATATTGAGCTAACCAAACGTTCATAACATCTGCATCTGCTCTCGCAATAGGTCTCTCACCTAGCAGTGCATCAAGGACATAATCCTTATATGCAGCAATGAGGATAAACCTCAGATCACGGTCCTAGTCCGCATCATTGCTACTATCAGCTTTCAACTTAGTTTTCTCTTGGAACACATATAAAAACATAGGGAAGCAACAACGTGAGCTATTGATCTACAACATTATTTTCAAAATACTATCAGGACTAAGTTCATGATAAATTAAAGTTCAATTAATCATATTACTTAAGAACTCCCACTTAGATAGACATCCCTCTAATCATCTAAGTGATCACGTGATTCAAATCAACTAAACCATGTCCGATCATCACGTGAGATGGAGTAGTTTTCAATGGTGAACATCACTATGTTGATCATATCTACTATATGATTCACGCTCGACCTTTCGGTCTCAGTGTTCCGAGGCCATATCTACATATGCTTGGCTTTTCAAGTTTAACCCGAGTGTTCTGCATGTGCAAAACTGGCTTGCACCCGTTTTATGTGAACGTAGAGCTTATCACACCTGATCATCACGTGGTGTCTCGGCACGACGAACTGTAGCAACGGTGCATACTCAGGGAGAACACTTTTACCTTGAAATTTAGTAAGCGATCATCTTATAATGCTACCGATGTTCTAAGCGAAAATAAGATGCATAAAGGATAAACATCACATGCAATCAAAATATGTGACATGATATGGCCGTCATCATCTTGTGCTCATGATCTCCATCACCGAAGTATCGTCATGATCTCCAATGTCACCGACACAACACCTTGATCTCCATCGTAGTACCATTGTCGTCTCGCTAACTATTGTTACTACGACTATCCCTACGCTTAGTGATAAAGTAAAACAATTACATGGCGATTGCATTGCATACAATAAAGCAACAACCATATGGCTCCTGCCAGTTGCCGATAACTTCGGTTACAAAACATGATCATCTCATACAATAAAATATAGCATCATATCTTGACCATATCACATCACAACATGCCCTGCAAAAACATGTTAGACATCCTCTACTTTGTTGTTGCAAATTTTACGTGGCTGCTACGGGCTGAGCAAGAACCGTTCTTACGTACGCATCAAAACCACAACGATAGTTCGTCAAGTTAGTGCTCTTTTAACCTTCGCAAGGACCGGGCGTAGCCACACTCGGTTCAACTAAAGTTGGAGAAACTGACACCCGCCAGCCACCTGTGTGCAAAGCACGTCGGTAGAACCAGTCTCGCGTAAGCGTACGCGTAATGTCGGTCCGAGCCGCTTCATCCAACAATACTGCCGAACCAAAGTATGACATGCTGGTAAGCAGTATGACTTGTATCGCCCACAACTCACTTGTGTTCTACTCGTGCATATAACATCAACGCATAAAACCTAGGCTCGGATGCCACTGTTGGGGAACGTAGTAATTTCAAAAAAATTCCTACGCGCACGCAAGATCATGGTGATGCATAGCAATGAGAGGGAAGAGTGTGTCCACGTACCCTCGTAGACCGAAAGCGGAAGCGTTATGACAACGCGGTTGATGTAGTCGTACGTCTTCACGATCCGACCGATCCAAGCACCGAACGTACGACACCTCCGAGTTCAGCACATGTTCAGCTCGATGACGATCCCCGGACTCCGATCCAGCAGGGTGTCGGGGATGAGTTCCGTCAGCATGACGGCGTGGTGACGATGATGATGTTCTACCGACGCAGGGCTTCATCTAAGCACCGCAACGATATGACCGAGGTGGAATATGGTGGAAGGGGGCACCGCACACGGCTAAGGAACGATCACGAAGATCAACTTGTGTGTCTAGAGGTGCCCCCCTGCCCCCGTATATAAAGGAGGTTGGGGGGAGGTGCGGCCGGTCCCCTAGGGGTGCGCCTGGAGGAGTCCTACTCACACCGGGAGTAGGACTCCCCCCTCTTGCCTTGGTGGAGAAGGAAAGGGGGGAGGGGAAAGAGGAAAGGGGGGTGCCCCCCCCTTCCTTGTCCTATTCGGACTAGGGGGGAGGGGGCGCGCGGCCTGCCCTAGCCGGCCCTCCTCGTCTCCCTCATGGCCCATGTAGGCCCAATAACCCCGGGGGGTTTCCGGTAACCCCCCGGTACTCCGGAAAAATCCTGGTTTCTCCCGGAACGATTCCGATATCCAAATATAGGCTTCCAATATATCAATCTTTATGTCTCGACCATTTCGAGACACCTCGTCATGTCCGGAATCACATCCGGGACTCCGAACAACCTTCGGTACATCAAAACATATAAACTCATAATAAAACTGTCATCGTAACGTTAAGCGTGCGGACCCTACGGGTTCAAGAACTATGTAGACATGACCTAGAACTATTCTCGGTCAATAACCAATAGCGGAACCTAGATGCTCATATTGGCTCCCACATATTCTACGAAGATCTTTATCGGTCAAACCGCATAACAACATACGTTGTTCCCTTTGTCATCAGCATGTTACTTGCCCGAGATTCGATCGTCGGTATCTAATACCTAGTTCAATCTCGTTACCGGCAAGTCTCTTTACTCGTTACGTAATGCATCATTCCGTAACCAACTCATTAGCTACATTCCTTGCAAGGCTTATAGTGATGTGCATTACCGAGAGGGCCAGAGATACCTCTCCGACAATCGGAGTGACAAAACCTAATCTCGAAATATGCCAACTCAACATCTATCTTTGGAGACACCTGTAGATCTCCTTCATAATCACCCAGTTACCTTGTGACGTTTGGTAGCACACAAAGTGTTCCTCCGGTAAACGGGAGTTGCATAATCTCATAGTTGTAGGAACTTTGTATAAGTCATGAAGAAAGCAATAGCAACATACTAAATGATCAAGTGCTAGGCTAACAAAATGGGTCATGTCAATCACATCATTCTCCTAATGATGTGATCTCTTTAATCAAATGACATCACATGTCTATGGTTAGGAAACATAACCATCTTTGATTAATGAGCTAGTCAAGTAGAGGCATACTAGTTACATATAGTTTGTCTATGTATTCACACATGTATCATGTTTCCAGTTAATACAATTCTAGCACGAATAATAAACATTTATCATGATATGAGGAAATAAATAATAACTTTATTATTGCCTCTAGGGCATATTTCCTTCAGTCTCCCACTTGCACTAGAGTCAATAATCTAGATTACATAGTAATGATTCTAACACCCATGGAGCCTTGGTGCTGATCATGTTTTGCTCGTGGAAGAGGCTTAGTCAACGGGTCTCCTACATTCAGATCCGTATGTATCTTGCAAATCTCTATGTCTCCCACCTGGACTTGGTCCCGGATGGAATTGAAGCGTCTCTTGATGTGCTTGGTCCTCTTGTGAAATCTGGATTCCTTTGCCAAGGCAATTGCACCAGTATTGTCACAGAAGATCTTCATTGGTCCCGATGCACTAGGTATGACACCTAGATCGGAAATGAACTCCTTCATCCAGACTCCTTTATTTGCTACTTCCGAAGCAGCTATGTACTCCGCTTCGCATGTAGATCCCGCCACGACGCGTTGTTTAGAACTGCACCAACTTACAGCTCCACCGTTTAATAAAAACATGTGTCCGGTTTGCGATTTAGAATCGTTCGGATCAGTGTCAAGGCTTGCATCGACGTAACCATTTACGACTAGCTCTTTCTCACCTCCATAAACGAGAAACATATCCTTAGTCCTTTTCAGTTATTTCAGGATGTTCTTGACCGCTGTCAAGTGATCCACTCCTGGATTACTTTGGTACCTCCCTGCTAAACTTATTGCTAACCATACATCAGGTCTGGTACACAGCATTGCATACATGATAGAGCCTATGGCTGAAGCATAGGGAACATCTTTCATTTTCTCTCTATCTTCTGCTGTGGTCGGGCATTGAGTCTGACTCAACTTCACACCTTGCAATACAGGCAAGAACCCTTTCTTTGCCTGATCCATTTTGAACTTTTTCAAAACTTTATCAAGGTATGTGCTTTATGAAAGTCCAATTAAACGTCTTGATCTATCACTATAAATTTTGATGCCTAATATGTAAGCAGCTTAACCGAGGTCTTTCATTGAAAAACTTTTATTCAAGTATCCCTTTATGCTATCCAGAAATTCTATATCATTTCCAATTAACAATATGTCATCTACATATAATATCAGAAATGCTACAGAGCTACCACTCACTTTCTTGTAAATACAGGCTTCTCCAAAAGTCTGTATAAAACCATATGCTTTGATCACACTATAAAAGCCTTTATTCCAACTCTGAGATGCTTGCACCAGTCCATAAATGGATCACTGGAGCTTGCACACTTTGTTAGCACCTTTTGGATCGACAAAACCTTCCGGTTGCATCATATACAACTCTTCTTCCAGAAAACCATTCAGGAATGCAGTTTTTACATCCATTTGCCAAATTTCATAATCATAAAATGCGGCAATTGCTAACATGATTCGGACAAACTTAAGCATCGCTACGGGTGAGAAAGTCTCATCGTAGTCAACCCCTTGAACTTGTTGAAAACCTTTTGCAACAAGTCGAACTTTGTAGATAGTTATATTACCATCAGCGTCAGTCTTCTTCTTGAAGATCCATTTATTCTCAATAGCTTGCCGATCATCGGGCAAGTCAACCAAAGTCCATACTTTGTTCTCATACATGGATCATATCTCAGATTTCATGGCTTCAAGCCATTTTGCGGAATCTGTGCTCATCATCGCTTCCTCATAGTTCGCAGGTTCGACATGGTCAAGTAACATGACTTTCAGAACAGGATTACCGTACCACTCTGGTGCGGATCTAACTCTGGTAGTCCTACGAGGTTCATTAGAAACTTGATCTGAAGATTCATGATCAGTATCATTAGCTTCATCACTAATTGGTGTAGTTGTCACATGAACCGGTTCTTGTGATGAACTACTTTCCAATAAGGGAGCAGGTACAGTTACCTCATCAAGTTCTACTTTCCTCCCACTCACTTCTTTCGAGAGAAACTCCTTCTCTAGAAAGGATCCGAATTTAGCAACGAAAATCTTGCCCTCAGATCTGTGATAGAAGGTGTACCCAATAGTCTCTTTTGGGTATCCTATGAAGACACATTTCTCCGATTTGGGTTTATGCTTATCTGGTTGAAGTTTCTTCACATAAGCATCGCAGCCCCAAACTATAAGAAACGAAAACTTTGGTTTCTTGTCAAACCACAGTTCATAAGGAGTCGTCTCAACGGATTTTGATGGTGCCCTATTTAATGTGAATGCGGCCGTCTCTAAAGCATAACCCCAGAATGATAGCGGTAAATCAGTAAGAGACATCATAGATCATACCATATCCAGTAAAGTACGATTACAACGTTCGGACACACCATTTCGTTGTGGTGTTCCGGGTGGCGTGAGTTGTGAAACTATTCCTCATTGTTTCAAATGTAAACCAATCTCGTAACTCAAATATTCTCCTCCACGATCAGATCGTAGAAATTTTATTTTCTTGTTACGATGATTTTCTACTTCACTCTGAAATTCTTTGAACTTTTCAAATGTTTCAGACTTGTGTTTCATTAAGTAGATATACCCATATCTGCTCAAATCATCTGTGAAGGTGAGAAAATAACGATACCTGCCGCGAGCTTCGACATTCATTGGACCACATACATCAGTATGTATGATTTCCAACAAATCAGTTGCTCGCTCCATAGTTCCGGAGAACGGCGTTTTAGTCATCTTGCCCATGAGGCACGGTTCGCAAGTACCATGTGATTCATAATCAAGTGATTCCAAAAGTACATCAGTATGGAGTTTCGTCATGCGCTTTACACCGATATGACCTAAACGGCAGTGCCACAAATAAGTTGCACTATCATTATTAACTCTGCATCTTTTGGCTTCAACATTATGAATATGTGTATCACTACTATCGAGACTTAATAAAAATAGACCATTCTGTAAGTGTGCATGACCATAAAAGATATTACTCATATAAATAGAACAACCATTATTCTCTGATTTAAATGAATAACCGTCTCGCATCAAACAAGATCCAGATATAATGTTCATGCTTAACGTTGGCACAAAATAACAATTATTTAGTTCTAAAACTAATCCCGATGGTAGATGTAGAGGTAGCGTGCCGACCGCGATCACATCGACTTTGGAACCATTCCCCACGCGCATCGTCACCTCTTCCTTAGCCAATCTTCCCCTATTCCGTAGTCCCTGTTTCGAGTTGCAAATATTAGCAACAGAACCAGTATCAAATACCCAGGTGCTACTGCGAGCATTAGTAAGGTACACATCAATAATATGTATATCACATATACCTTTGTTCCCTTTGCTATCCTTCTTATCAGCCAAATACTTGGGGCAGTTCCGCTTCCAGTGTCCAGTCTGCTTGCAGTAGAAGCACTCAGTCTCAGGCTTAGGTCCAGACTTGGGTTTCTTCTCTTGAGCAGCAACTTGTTTGCTGTTCTTTTTGAAGTTCCCCTTCTTCTTCCCTTTGCCCTTTTTCTTGAAACTGGTGGTCTTATTGACCATCAAAACTTGATGCTCCTTCTTGATTTCTACCTCCGCAGCCTTTGTCACATCCCTGGTCCTGTTATGCATTAGGCTAGACCTCATGTGAGCTTCATGTTTTAATTCAAATGAAATTTGAATTGAGGAATTTTCAAAGCCTCAGAATCCTTTAAAAAAATGATCAAGATAAAAATTGCTTCAAATAAGTCCAAGAAAATGTTCTTGTTATCCTCTGGAAATATTGGCAAGAGGTAAAATCCAAACCAATATTTTCGGTATCTCAGAAACATTTATTTTGGGTATTTGAATTAAATCAATAGCTATTTGAATTGGACTTATATCTACTGTTAAATAAATATAGGTCCAATAATTCTGAAATATTTTTGTGGAGCATTGTTTTAATTCTTTTTAGCTCCTAAAAATATTGTCAGAAGCAAAATAAATTGAATTGGTTTCAAAACCAAATTCAAAACAAACCTGCAAAATAGAAAACAAAATTAAAACAAAACAGAGAGAAAAAAATAAGAAGAACAGAAGCCTACCTGGGCCACTTACCTGTAGCCGGCCCAGCTGGCCAGCTCCTCCCGCTGGCCCAGCCCACCGCCGCCTCCCTTCCCTGTCGCCTTCCTCCTCGCGCCAGTAGGCAGAGGAGGGACACGGCGCGCGCGCCCGAGCTCGCCACGCCACCACCCTGCTCGTCTGCATCGCCTGGCCACCGCGACGCCGCGCGTCATCTCCTCGGCGCCGCCCCGACCCCCCTGGACCCCCTCGCTCTCTCCCTCTCCCTTGTATCTCTCCTCTGCTTCCTCTCTCTCTCACTCGCCGAGCGCAGCCGCAGCCGCGCCACCGTAACGCCGCGGCCACCGTCTCCCCCTCGACCCCTCGCTGTGCTTGCGAGCTCCGCCTCGACCCTCTCTTCCTCCCCACCGATCCACGGCCCTCCGGAAACCCTGCATCGCCGCCCACGTCGCCGTTCCCCTCCTCGGCCACCGGAGATCGTCGCCGTCGATTCGCTGCACTCCGGCCGCCCCCGAGCCCACTAACCGTCCCTACAGCTCCGCGGTGAGCCTCCGTGCAGAACCCCTCTCTCTCCCCTCGCGTTTGCAAGCTCTAGGCCATAGCTCCGCCGCGGCCGAACTCCGGCCGCCGCTGACCTCATCACCGCCGTCACTACAGCCGCTTGAGCTCGTCTCGGAGCGTGTCACCGCACTCAGGAAGCCACCAGGAGCCTAACGCATATCCTAACTCGCCCTCCCGTGCACCACAGCGCCAACCCCGCACTCACCGAACTCCGGCGCCGCCGCGAGCTCCGTTCCGACGAGCCCTGGCGTCCCCGCAGCCTCCCACCTACCCCATCAGATGCGGGAGAGCCCGGGCTATGCCCCGGTGCCCTCAGCGCGCGAATCCGATGCCCCTAGCGCAAGTCCGGCGTGCCCCGCCGTGCTCTGTGGTCACCGCCGGCCAAACTCCAGCGGGCCGATGTGGCCACTTAGTTAGGGGCTAATCACCCTATGAGCCACTGCCATGTGGGCCCCGAGCCTAATTAGGTTAGTTTAATTTTTCTGTTTAGATTAGTGCTAATCTGTGGACCCCATGTGTCAGATTTTGACTTAGTCAAGTCAACGTTGACCGGTCCCACCTGTCAGTGAGTGAAACAGCCCTGTGTCACTGACGTGTGGCCCCCACACGTCAGGTTTGACCAGCAGCAGCGTCTGTTGACCTGCTGACGTCACGGTGACGCACTGCTGACGTAGTAAATGTTTCTGGAATTTAAATAATTCTTAAATGATTTATTAATTCCAGAAAATGCCTAAAACTTCTAAAAATCATAGAAAATTAACCGTAACTCCAAATTAAATAAATTATATATGAAAAATTATCAGAAAAATTCAAGGAATCCATCTGTACCATTTTCATGCATGTTAGAACAACTTATACCTGCTGTTTAGCACAAATCAATTACATGGCATTTGAATAATCACATATGGAGTTTGAATTTGAATCTTGGATTCAAACCAACTTCATTTAATCTGGTTTTAGTTGCATTAGCCCAAAACACATTCATTTTGCCATGTCATGATCATGCATCATATTGTGCATTGCACTGATCGTGTTTTTCTGTATTTGCCGGTAATTGTCCCCTCTCGATAGACGTGTACCGATGATGTGATCGTTGACACTGATGAAGACTCAATGTTATCTTCAGAAGTGCCAGGCAAGCAAAACCCCCTTGTTCATTCCGATAAAATCCCACTCTCTCGCTCTTGCTCTCTTTTACTGCATTAGGACAACATCGATTCATCTGTTACTTGCTGCGGTAGCTGAACCCCTTTATCCTTTGCATGACCTGTCATTCCACAGTAAATAGATGAAACCCACTAGCATGAGTAGGAGTTGTTTGAGCCCTGTTGTGCCTACTCATTCATGTTTGTTTGTCATGCCTGCTACTGCTTAGAGTTGAGTCAGGTCTGATTCATCGGGGATGAATCAGAGGTGTGTGAACATGTCCTACTGTGTGTGAGCTAAGTGTGTGAACACGATTTGGTAAAGGTAGCGGTGAGAGGCCATGTAGGAGTACATGGTGGGTTGTCTCATTGCAGCCGTCCTCAGGAACTGAGTTCTGTGTTTCTGATCCATGATTCAGCTACTACCACGCATTGGGCCCGAAACCAATGGACCCTCTCGGCTTCTTAATCACCCTTGTCCTCTGTCCAGGAGTTGCAAGTAGTTTCTGGTGTTTGTAGTATGCTGGAGGCTGTGGACAGCGCTGACCGTAGGGGTGGGCTGTGATGCGGTAGGCACGTGGCCGGGTAAACCGGGCACCCGTTTGGTGTCACGGAACCCTGTACACATCGTTTGGGGCTGTGAGCGAAACTCCGGCCGGATCTCCTCATGGATGGAACCCGAATAGGCGATAAACCTGGACTAGAGACTTGAGTGTTTAGGCAGGCCGTGGCCGACACCCACGTTGGGCTTCCGCTTGAAGGTTGCCGAGTACATGTCGTGTAAACGGCGGTAAGTGGTGAGAGCGTGTGTGAAGAAGTACACCCCTGCAGGGTTAACCTAATCTATTCGAATAGCCGTGTCCACGGAAAAGGACCTCTGGGTTGCTTATATCAGTTCATAGACAAGTGAAAGTGGATACTCTAAAATACGCAAGATAAGCGTGAGTGCTATGGATGGCGTTCTCGTAGGGAGACGGGAGCGGATCCATAGTGGTGTATTGATATGGTGAATATGTGGACTCGTGTGCGCCACCTCAAAAGAGTTACTCGCAGTCGTAGTTCAGGATAGCCACCGAGTCAAAGCTGGCTTGCTGCAGTTAAACCCCACCATCCCCTTTGTTGATAATGATGCATATGTAGATAGTTCTGATGTAAGTCTTGCTGGGTACATTTGTACTCACGTTTGCCTATTTATGTTTTTGCAGAGAGACTTCGGTCTCGCTAGTAGTTTCGCGTGGACTTCGACGTTTAGCTTGTTACCTCAGCTACGATCTTGTGCCCTCGGCAGTATCTGGCAGATAGTTAGGCTTCTCAGCCTTTTTCATTTATAGTGGTCTGTACTCAGACATGATAGTTTCCGCTTGTGCTTTGACTTGTATACTCTGAATGTTGGGTCATGAGACCTATGTTTGTAATATCTCGCTCCTCGGAGCCTAATGAATAAATACTTGATTTGTAGAGTCATGTTGTGATGCCATGTTGTATTTGCACATATCGAGCATATTGTGTGTATGTTATTTAAATGCTTGGTATGTGTGGGATCTGACCATCTAGTTGTTTATCTTTAGTAGCCTCTCTTACCGGGAAATGTCTCCTAGTGTTTCCACTGAGCCATGGTAGCTTGCTACTGCTCCGGAACACTTAGGCTGGCCGGCATGTGTCCTTCTTCGTTCCTGTGTCTGTCCCTTCGGGGAAATGTCACGCGATGAATACCGGAGTCCTGTTACCCCGCTACAGCCCGGTTCACCGGAGTCTTGCTAGCCCAGTGCTACAGCCTGGATTCACTCGCTGATGACCGACATGTTCGATGCTGGGTCATGGATGCCTGTCCCTGTAAGTCTGTGCCACTTTGGGTTTACGACTAGTCATGTCAGTCCGGGCTCCTTATCATATGGATGCTAGCGACACTATCATATACGTGAGCCAAAAGGCGCAAACGGTCCCGGGCAAAGGTAAGGCGACACCCGTGGGGATACCGTGCGTGAGGCCGCAAAGTGATATGAGGTGCTACAGGCTAGATCGATGTGACATCGAGTCGGGGTCCTGACAGCGTTGGTATCAGAGCTTGACTGCCTGTAGGATTACCAAGCCAAACTGGTCGAAGTTGAGTCTAGAAATTCTTTAGTTATATAAGGGAATTGATTGTGGGATGGAACGTAAGGCTCTTTTTACTCCTTATACCTCATGGCCTTCTGATCTGAGTCATCATCTTCTCTTCTACGGGGATTAAGAACTAGGCTTTCTCTTCTTTCTATCAGGATCACGTGTTACTAATCCGTAGACTTATAAGATTGTTGGATTTAAGCTTGAGTTCAGTTTCTACTACTTCTGTATGTTAATTGTTGATCTCGAAACCTTGATATCGTGCTTCTGAGTGGTTATGCCACAATTTTGTGAATGTCTCAAATCTTTTCTGAGCATTTACAGCCGTTATGCTGTCCGAGTCATCCCAGGTTTCTAAATAGTTTGAAGCAATTTGCAAAATCCTTTCCCTCTGGTTTCGATGTTCCTTTATGCCAGCTCAATCACACTAATTGTTGAGTTGAGGTAATTTATTGCCCTGACATATATGTTGGAGCTATTATTATGACCCTAGGTGTCTTAGGGGATCACCTAGTAATTTAGCCATGATTGGTGTCCCAGTGTGATGATTCTGGCCTTTATCCTCGAAAGCATTCCGTGATGCTACTTAGTAATAGGTATTCTGTTCCTGGGTTCTTGAACCCGAGATTTACTCCACCTACTTCGTGTTGATAGTAATTGTTAGTGCCTTCAGGATATTAGTAACCTTTGCGATAGTCCTTGAAGTCCGTGGTATCTTCTTCTTCCAAATACCATGAACTACTTATGGCAGAAGTTCCTCGTTGAACTGAAATATCACAACAGGATTATTCTTGAGGAGTTCTCCATTCATAAATCGTGACTCTGCCAGTTCTACCTTTCTGCATGGGTTATCCGGAAGAATTATGTTGAACTCGGTTCGACATACTAATTTATGCATCCACAACTCAGAAAGTTATATGTTCCTTTGAGTTGTCCCTCTTTAGTTGTCTACTGACCTTCGTCTATCAATTGATAGTCAAGAGTATGCGCGCGTTCATTTGTCGATGCCTATTACTCTTGTGGCCCGTCAAGCCATTCCGTCCTGAATGACTAGGAGAAACAAACTCCAGTACCTCATCCATATTTAGGATTGGGTCAAAGTAGTTGTGTTCCGCAGATCAAGTTACAATCCAGCTTCTGGTCTGCTCTACCCTGAAGTATTACCTTCTTTATGACAGGAATTTCATGAGAATTGCACCACCTTTTGTGAATTCTTGACATAGTGATACTTCTCGCCATCCTTTTTCATTCCTCGGTTCCGTGTTGATGCAACCGGAATACCGACAAATGAATTGTGATGTGTGAAATCAATACTTCTAGCAACCTCGTTGCTTGGTAGTTAAAGGATAATAATTTTATTTTTAGTATGTTGGTTATTGAATCACCATTCTAAGATTGATCGTGCTACCTAGTCCTTATTTCCTGGTGCACTCTTTGATTGATGAGTTAGGATTTGTCAAGTCATCGCTCATTTGATCATATCATCTTGCCCTGAAAAGCAAGATTGTTCTCGAGCTTAGTAACATATCGGTGGTTCGTGATTTTCCGAAGATCTTCTCGGAAGTACTACCAGGTCGTCACCTGACCGTTATGTTGAGCCCGTGATCAAGTTGGTTTCTTATGAACCACCTTCTTTCCAAGAATCGGTGTTAGATATCCCTGAGCTAGTTGGTCAAGTTGGACAACAACTTGGAGAGTTGGAAGATAAAAACTTGTCTGACTTAGTTCGTTCCAAAGGGATATTCTTGTGTAGTGTGTGTTGAAGAAAGATGATATCTTCATCGATTGGTCCCTGTGATCAGTTGCTGGACCTATTGTCTTATCAATCCCTTGATTTGAGTGTGGGCTATCGTCAAATCAAATCAGTACCAACGATGCTCGTAATGTTGTCCTACTCGTGGTTGATCCCTCGAGCATACACCATTACATCTTTGGTCTGACCAATGCTATCACCGTGTTCACATGATGGTGGAAGTCCAGTGATATGGAAATTCCGATGAGTTGCTGTTGAGCCCATCAGTAGCATTTTGTCTCCCCCATGAATCATGTTGAACATCAACCTAGTGTTGGAAACTTGTGTAAGCATTTCTTCGTGTTTCGTTCATGAAGCATATGTTTGAATGAAAGTAGTGATTTCCCTAATTCATGTGCATATGATGCAAGTTGCCGCCATGAATTTGAGGAAGATTGTTTTGTTTCCCTGGAATCATTCCAAATTAGTCATGCACACGTGCGAAGTATTCTGTGGTCTGGAGACTTGCAACCTTCATTCCATATGTGTCCCGAGCACACCAAGCCACTGATTGATTTGTTCAAGGGGAAGAAGTTCCTTCATAAGAGCTAATCATATGACTTATGCAAGGACTTCGTTATCCACGGTAATGGTTCCCAACCAGAACTCGGTAGTGTTTTATTGTAAGACTACCACGTGGTCATGCTTGTCCGGGACAACGTGTTCACATGTTTGTAGCAGAACCAGCTCATGTTTTGGAGCTTACTATCGTAGTTCATTTCCCGAGAATCTCGCAACGTCATCTCGTCGATTTGTGTTGCAAACTTTCATTTTTCTTTCTAGACTTGATGAGTCTGGGATATCCTGACACCAACCAGATCTGAATCTCAGGCAGATATGATGGTTGGAACATTCTCCAAGAACTATAATATTGGTCCCTCGATAACCAGTAAAGTGGATGTCGTGGCCAACACACCCAGCCGGAAGACCTGTTATTATAATATCTTGATTGAGGAAGTTGGCCACCTCCCCATAGGGATTTCGTAGGATTTACTCCCTAGTTGCCCCTATGGATTTTGAGATCCCGAAGTCCGACCTTTTACTTGATGTCCTAGATACCAGACCATTTCTATGAATGGGTTACACTAGCACATCAAGGAGAACATTAGAAGCAGAGTGCTAAATGTTTCTCGGTCGATCATCCAGATTTTGTTTCCTTGGCCTCGCTAAGATGAAATCTGAGAAGGTGTTATCTTTCTTTGCATCTACATCCTCCATCATCATTCATCATGGTAGCAAGTTGTGTTGCCGGACCCTTGACACGGATGTTGGTAAAACCTTGATGAATATGGAAATGCTCAAGTTCTTGAGAGCACGCACAAGCGTTACGTGTTATCATCGGCTCTAACTGGGATTACTCTCAGTTTCCTCGGCAATGCTATGACCTCTTCAAACAGTGAATTCACTCCCTATTGTTGGGTTCTTCCCCAGTTACCAGAATCATTCCTAGCATTTGCATTTTGTTCCTAGCTTGCACCGCCAATGTGCCATTCTACCATGGGTCTCTTCCATTTCCGGTGATAAGCAAATTCATCCATTACGTTGTCTTCAACAAGGTAATCCACATCATCCAAGTCCGAGTATGCCATTCTACCGACCCCCTCCAAACGATCGCTCGAGAATTGCCTTAGGCTGGTTTAAAGAGTTTCAATGATCTCTGAATCAAAAGTAATTCTTTTTGCCACTTAAGGGGATATCTCTACGAGTCACCTTCCCTAAGGTGTATCGTTATGGTATCATGGAAACTCAACTCCTCGCTATGTTGACAATCGTTTACCACCTTCTTAGGTATGAAATTGTTGTCTACCTAGTGAACCTTCGTCATCCGTTTCTTCCACCCCTATTGATGTGTATATCGTGTCTCAACCCGAAAGATGGTTCTATGTCTCATTCCGTAAGTTAATCTTGAGTTGTTCGATCTTCGAGGAGATCGACCCTTCTAGAGTCTCCTTCTTCCCCCCCCCCTGTCATGTTGACAGGATTTCTCAGAGCAAGACGACAAGACAAAGATGGTGTTCAAATCAACGTTCATTTGAAGTGCACCCTGGATCGTGAACATTATACTAGTTGCGTTTCCCCTTCACCTTACCCTACGCTTGAATCTCGAGACGAGATTCTTGTTTAGTGGGGGTGAGTTGTCACATCCCTGGTCCTGTTATGCATTAGGCTAGACCTCATGTGAGCTTCATGTTTTAATTCAAATGAAATTTGAATTGAGGAATTTTCAAAGCCTCAGAATCCTTTAAAAAAAATGATCAAGATAAAAATTGCTTCAAATAAGTCCAAGAAAATGTTCTTGTTATCCTCTGGAAATATTGGCAAGAGGTAAAATCCAAACCAATATTTTCGGTATCTCAGAAACATTTATTTTGGGTATTTGAATTAAATCAATAGCTATTTGAATTGGACTTATATCTACTGTTAAATAAATATAGGTCCAATAATTCTGAAATATTTTTGTGGAGCATTGTTTTAATTCTCTTTAGCTCCTAAAAATATTGTCAGAAGCAAAATAAATTGAATTGGTTTCAAAACCAAATTCAAAACAAACCTGCAAAATAGAAAACAGAATTAAAACAAAACAGAGAGAAAAAATAAAAAGAACAGAAGCCTACCTGGGCCACTTACCTGTAGCCGGCCCAGCTGGCCAGCTCCTCCCGCTGGCCCAGCCCACCGCCGCCTCCCTTCCCTGTCGCCTTCCTCCTCGCGCCAGTAGGCAGAGGAGGGACACGGCGCGCGCGCCCGAGCTCGCCACGCCACCACCCTGCTCGTCTGCATCGCCTGGCCACCGCGACGCCGCGCGTCATCTCCTCGGCGCCGCCCCGACCCCCCTGGACCCCCTCGCTCTCTCCCTCTCCCTTGTATCTCTCCTCTGCTGCCTCTCTCTCTCACTCGCTGAGCGCAGCCGCAGCCGCGCCACCGTAACGCCGCGGCCACCGTCTCCCCCTCGACCCCTCGCTGTGCTTGCGAGCTCCGCCTCGACCCTCTCTTCCTCCCCACCGATCCACGGCCCTCCGGAAACCCTGCATCGCCGCCCACGTCGCCGTTCCCCTCCTCGGCCACCGGAGATCGTCGCCGTCGATTCGCTGCACTCCGGCCGCCCCCGAGCCCACTAACCCTCCCTACAGCTCCGCGGTGAGCCTCCGTGCAGAACCCCTCTCTCTCCCCTCGCGTTTGCAAGCTCTAGGCCATAGCTCCGCCGCGGCCGAACTCCGGCCGCTGCTGACCTCATCACCGCCGTCACTACAGCCGCTTGAGCTCGTCTCGGAGCGTGTCACCGCACTCAGGAAGCCACCAGGAGCCTAACGCATATCCTAACTCGCCCTCCCGTGCACCACAGCGCCAACCCCGCACTCACCGAACTCCGGCGCCGCCGCGAGCTCCGTTCCGACGAGCCCCGGCGTCCCCGCAGCCTCCCACCTACCCCATCAGATGCGGGAGAGCCCGGGCTACGCCCCGGTGCCCTCAGCGCGCGAATCCGATGCCCCTAGCGCAAGTCCGGCGTGCCCCGCCGTGCTCTGTGGTCACCGCCGGCTAAACTCCGGCGGGCCGATGTGGCCACTTAGTTAGGGGCTAATCACCCTATGAGCCACTGCCATGTGGGCCCCGAGCCTAATTAGGTTAGTTTAATTTTTCTGTTTAGATTAGTGCTAATCTGTGGACCCCATGTGTCAGATTTTGACTTAGTCAAGTCAACGTTGACCGGTCCCACCTGTCAGTGAGTGAAACAGCCCTGTGTCACTGACGTGTGGCCCCCACACGTCAGGTTTGACCAGCAGCAGCGTCTGTTGACCTGCTGACGTCACGGTGACGCACTGCTGACGTAGTAAATGTTTCTGGAATTTAAATAATTCTTAAATGATTTATTAATTCCAGAAAATGCCTAAAACTTCTAAAAATCATAGAAAATTAACCGTAACTCCAAATTAAATAAATTATATATGAAAAATTATCAGAAAAATTCAAGGAATCCATCTGTACCATTTTCATGCATGTTAGAACAACTTATAGCTGCTGTTTAGCACAAATCAATTACATGGCATTTGAATAATCACATATGGAGTTTGAATTTGAATCTTGGATTCAAACCAACTTCATTTAATCTGGTTTTAGTTGCATTAGCCCAAAACACATTCATTTTGCCATGTCATGATCATGCATCATATTGTGCATTGCACTGATCGTGTTTTTCTGTATTTGCCGGTAATTGTCCCCTCTCGATAGACGTGTACCGATGATGTGATCGTTGACACTGATGAAGACTCAATGTTATCTTCAGAAGTGCCAGCCAAGCAAAACCCCCTTGTTCATTCCGATAAAATCCCACTCTCTCGCTCCTGCTCTCTTTTACTGCATTCGGACAACATTGATTCATCTGTTACTTGCTGCGGTAGCTGAACCCCTTTATCCTTTGCATGACCTGTCATTCCACAGTAAATAGATGAAACCCACTAGCATGAGTAGGAGTTGTTTGAGCCCTGTTGTGCCTACTCATTCATGTTTGTTTGTCATGCCTGCTACTGCTTAGAGTTGAGTCAGGTCTGATTCATCGGGGATGAATCAGAGGTGTGTGAACATGTCCTACTGTGTGTGAGCTAAGTGTGTGAACACGATTTGGTAAAGGTAGCGGTGAGAGGCCATGTAGGAGTACATGGTGGGTTGTCTCATTGCAGCCGTCCTCAGGAACTGAGTTCTGTGTTTCTGATCCATGATTCAGCTACTACCACGCATTGGGCCCGAAACCAATGGACCCTCTCGGCTTCTTAATCACCCTTGTCCTCTGTCCAGGAGTTGCAAGTAGTTTCTGGTGTTTGTAGTATGCTGGAGGCCGTGGACAGCGCTGACCGTAGGGGTGGGCTGTGATGCGGTAGGCACGTGGCCGGGTAAACCGGGCACCCGTTTGGTGTCACGGAACCCTGTACACATCGTTTGGGGCTGTGAGCGAAACTCCGGCCGGATCTCCTCATGGATGGAACCCGAATAGGCGATAAACCTGGACTAGAGACTTGAGTGTTTAGGCAGGCCGTGGCCGACACCCACGTTGGGCTTCCGCTTGAAGGTTGCCGAGTACATGTCGTGTAAACGGCGGTAAGTGGTGAGAGCGTGTGTGAAGAAGTACACCCCTGCAGGGTTAACCTAATCTATTCGAATAGCCGTGTCCACGGAAAAGGACCTCTGGGTTGCTTATATCAGTTCATAGACAAGTGAAAGTGGATACTCTAAAATACGCAAGATAAGCGTGAGTGCTATGGATGGCGTTCTCGTAGGGAGACGGGAGCGGATCCATAGTGGTGTATTGATATGGTGAATATGTGGACTCGTGTGCGCCACCTCAAAAGAGTTACTCGCAGTCGTAGTTCAGGATAGCCACCGAGTCAGAGCTGGCTTGCTGCAGTTAAACCCCACCATCCCCTTTGTTGATAATGATGCATATGTAGATAGTTCTGATGTAAGTCTTGCTGGGTACATTTGTACTCACGTTTGCCTATTTATGTTTTTGCAGAGAGACTTCGGTCTCGCTAGTAGTTTTGCGTGGACTTCGACGTTTAGCTTGTTACCTCAGCTACGATCTTGTGCCCTCGGCAGTATCTGGCAGATAGTCAGGCTTCTCAGCCTTTTTCATTTATAGTGGTCTGTACTCAGACATGATAGTTTCCGCTTGTGCTTTGACTTGTATACTCTGAATGTTGGGTCATGAGACCTATGTTTGTAATATCTCGCTCCTCGGAGCCTAATGAATAAATACTTGATTTGTAGAGTCATGTTGTGATGCCATGTTGTATTTGCACATATCGAGCATATTGTGTGTATGTTATTGAAATGCTTGGTATGTGTGGGATCTGACCATCTAGTTGTTTATCTTTAGTAGCCTCTCTTACCGGGAAATGTCTCCTAGTGTTTCCACTGAGCCATGGTAGCTTGCTACTGCTCCGGAACACTTAGGCTGGCCGGCATGTGTCCTTCTTCGTTCCTGTGTCTGTCCCTTCGGGGAAATGTCACGCGATGAATACCGGAGTCCTGTTAGCCCGCTACAGCCCGGTTCACCGGAGTCCTGCTAGCCCAGTGCTACAGCCTGGATTCACTCGCTGATGACCGACACGTTCGATGCTGGGTCATGGATGCCTGTCCCTGTAAGTCTGTGCCACTTTGGGTTTACGACTAGTCATGTCAGTCCGGGCTCCTTATCATATGGATGCTAGCGACACTATCATATACGTGAGCCAAAAGGCGCAAACGGTCCCGGGCAAAGGTAAGGCGACACCCGTGGGGATACCGTGCGTGAGGCCGCAAAGTGATATGAGGTGCTACAGGCTAGATCGATGTGACATCGAGTCGGGGTCCTGACAGCCTTTAGCATTGCGAAGAGCTTGGGTATAGTCTTGTCCATCCCTTGCATATTATAGTTCATCATGAAGCTCTTGTAGCTTGGTGGCAGTGATTGAAGAATTCTGTCAATGACACTATCATCAGGAAGATTAACTCCCAGTTGAATCAAGTGATTATTATACCCAGACATTTTGAGTATGTGTTCACTGACATAACTATTCTCCTCCATCTTACAGCTATAGAACTTATTGGAGACTTCATATCTCTCAATACGGGCATTTGCTTGAAATATTAACTTCAACTCCTGGAACATCTCTTATGCTCCATGACGTTCAAAACGTCGTTGAAGACCCGGTTCCAAACCATAAAGCATGGCACACTGAACTATCGAGTAGTCATCAGCTTTGCTTTGCCAGACGTTCTTAACGTCGTCAGTTGCATCTGCAGCTGGCCTGGCACCTAGCGGTGCTTCCAGGACGTAATTTTTCTGTGCAGCAATGAGGATAATCCTCAGGTTACGGACCCAGTCCGTGTAATTGCTACCATCATCTTTCAACTTTGCTTTCTAGAGGAACGCATTAAAATTCAACGGAACAACACCACGAGCCATCTATCTACAAAAAACATAGACAAGCAAAATACTATCAGGTACTAAGTTCATGATAAATTTAAGTTAAATTAATCATATTACTTAAGAACTCCCACCTAGACAGACATCTCTCTAGTCATCTAAGTGATCACGTGATCCAAGTCAACTAAACCATGTCCGATCATCACGTGAGATGGAGTAGTTTTCAATGGTGGGCATCATTATGTTGATCATATCTACTATATGATTCATGCTCGACCTTTCGGTCTCTGTGTTCCGAGGCCATATCTGTATATGCTAGGATCGTCAAGTTTAACCTGAGTGTTTCGCGTGTGCAGCTGTTTTGCACCCGTTGTATTTGAACGTAGAGCCTATCACACCCGATCATCACGTGGTGTCTCATCACGAAGAACTTTCACAACGGTGCATACTCAGGGAGAACACTTCTTGAATATTTAGTGAGAGATCATCTTAAAATGCTACCATCAATCAAAGCAAGATAAGATGCATAAAGGATAAACATCACATGCAATCAATATAAGTTATATGATATGGCCATCATCATCTTGTGCTTGTGATCTCCATCTTCGAAGCACCGTCGTGATCACCATCGTCACCGGAGCGACACCTTGATCTCCATCGTAGCATCGTTGTCGTTACGCCATCTATTGCTTCTACGACTATCGCTACCGCTTAGTGATAAAGTAAAGCAATTACAGGGCGTTTGCATTTCATACAATAAAGCGACAACCATATGGCTCCTGCCAGTTGCCGATAACTTCGGTTACAAAACATGATCATCTCATACAATAAAATATAGCATCACATCTTGACCATATCACATCACAACATGCCCTGCAAAAACATGTTAGACGTCCTCTACTTTGTTGTTGCAAATTTTACGTGGCTGCTACGGGCTGAGCAAGAACCGTTCTTACCTACGCATCAAAACCACAACGATAGTTCGTCAAGTTAGTGCTCTTTTAACCTTCGCAAGGACCGGGCGTAGCCACACTCGGTTAGACTAAAGTTGGAGAAACTGACACCCGCCAGCCACCTGTGTGCAAAGCACGTCGGTAGAACCAGTCTCGCGTAAGCGTACGCGTAATGTCGGTCCGAGCCGCTTCATCCAACAATACTGTCGAACCAAAGTATGACATGCTGGTAAGCAGTATGACTTGTATCGCCCACAACTCACTTGTGTTCTACTCGTGCATATAACATCAACGCATAAAACCTAGGCTCGGATGCCACTGTTGGGGAACGTAGTAATTTCAAAAAAATTCCTACGCGCACGCAAGATCATGGTGATGCATAGCAACGAGAGGGAAGAGTGTGTCCACGTACCCTCGTAGACCGAAAGCGGAAGCGTTATGACAACGCGGTTGATGCAGTCGTACGTCTTCACGATCCGACCGATCCAAGCACCGAACGTACGACACCTCCGAGTTCAGCACACGTTCAGCTCGATGACGATCCCCGGACTCCGATCCAGCAGGGTGTCGGGGATGAGTTCCGTCAGCATGACGGCGTGGTGACGATGATGATGTTCTACCGACGCAGGGCTTCGTCTAAGCACCGCAACGATATGACCGAGGTGGAATATGGTGGAAGGGGGCACCGCACACGGCTAAGGAACGATCACGAAGATCAACTTGTGTGTCTAGAGGTGCCCCCCTGCCCCCGTATATAAAGGAGGTTGGGGGGAGGTGCGGCCGGTCCCCTAGGGGTGCACCTGGAGGAGTCCTACTCACACCGGGAGTAGGACTCCCCCCTCTTGCCTTGGTGGAGAAGGAAAGGGGGGAGGGGAAAGAAGAAAGGGGGGTGCCCCCCCCCCTTCCTTGTCCTATTCGGACTAGGGGGGAGGGGGCGCGCGGCCTGCCCTAGCCGGCCCTCCTCTTCTCCCTCATGGCCCATGTAGGCCCAATAACCCCGGGGGGTTTCCGGTAACCCCCCGGTACTCCGGAAAAATCCTGGTTTCTCCCGGAACGATTCCGATATCCAAATATAGGCTTCCAATATATCAATCTTTATGTCTCGACCATTTTGAGACACCTCGTCATGTCCGGAATCACATCCGGGACTCCGAACAACCTTCGGTACATCAAAACATATAAAGTCATAATAAAACTGTCATCGTAACGTTAAGCGTGCGGACCCTACGGGTTCGAGAACTATGTAGACATGACCTAGAACTATTCTCGGTCAATAACCAATAGCGGAACCTGGATGCTCATATTGGCTCCCACATATTCTACGAAGATCTTTATCGGTCAAACCGCATAACAACATACGTTGTTCCCTTTGTCATCGGCAAGTTACTTGCCCGAGATTCGATCGTCGGTATCTAATACCTAGTTCAATCTCGTTACCGGCAAGTCTCTTTACTCGTTACGTAATGCGTCATTCCGTAACCAACTCATTAGCTACATTGCTTGCAAGGCTTATAGTGATGTGCATTACCGAGAGGGCCCAGAGATACCTCTCCGACAATCGGAGTGACAAAACCTAATCTCGAAATACGCCAACTCAACATCTATCTTTGGAGACACCTGTAGAGCTCCTTTATAATCACCCACTTACGTTGTGACGTTTGGTAGCACACAAAGTGTTCCTCCGGTAAACGGGAGTTGCATAATCTCATAGTTGTAGGAACTTTGTATAAGTCATGAGGAAAGCAATAGCAACATACTAAATGATCAAGTGCTAGGCTAACAGAATGGGTCATGTCAATCACATCATTCTCCTAATGATGTGATCTCTTTAATCAAATGACATCACATGTCTATGGTTAGGAAACATAACCATCTTTGATTAATGAGCTAGTCAAGTAGAGGCATACTAGTTACATATAGTTTGTCTATGTATTCACACATGTATCATGTTTCCAGTTAATACAATTCTAGCATGAATAATAAACATTTATCATGATATGAGGAAATAAATAATAACTTTATTATTGCCTCTAGGGCATATTTCCTTCAGTCTCCCACTTGCACTAGAGTCAATAATCTAGATTACACAGTAATGATTCTAACACCCATGGAGCCTTGGTGCTGATCATCTTTTGCTCGTGGAAGAGGCTTAGTCTACGGGTCTCCTACATTCAGATCCGTATGTATCTTGCAAATCTCTATGTCTCCCACCTGGACTTGGTCCCGGATGGAATTGAAGCGTCTCTTGATGTGCTTGGTCCTCTTGTGAAATCTGGATTCCTTTGCCAAGGCAATTGCACAAGTATTGTCACAGAAGATCTTCATTGGTCCCGATGCACTAGGTATGACACCTAGATCGGAAATGAACTCCTTCATCCAGACTCCTTTATTTGCTGCTTCCAAAGCAGCTATGTACTCCGCTTCGCATGTAGATCCCGCCACGACGCTTTGTTTAGAACTGCACCAACTTACAGCTCCATCGTTTAATAAAAACATGTATCCGGTTTGCGATTTGGAATCGTTCGGATTAGTGTCAAGGCTTGCATCGACGTAACCATTTACGACTAGCTCTTTCTCACCTCCATAAACGAGAAACATATCCTTAGTCCTTTTCAGGTATTTCAGGATGTTCTTGACCGCTGTCAAGTGATCCACTCCTGGATTACTTTGGTACCTCCCTGCTAAACTTATTGCTAAGCATACATCAGGTCTGGTACACAGCATTGCATACATGATAGAGCCTATGGCTGAAGCATAGGGAACATCTTTCATTTTCTCTCTATCTTCTGCTGTGGTCGGGCATTGAGTCTGACTCAACTTCACACCTTGCAATACAGGCAAGAACCCTTTCTTTGCCTGATCCATTTTGAACTTTTTCAAAACTTTATCAAGGTATGTGCTTTATGAAAGTCCAATTAAACGTCTTGATCTATCTCTATAAATCTTGATGCCTAATATGTCAGCAGCTTCACCGAGGTCTTTCATTGAAAAACTTTTATTCAAGTATCCCTTTATGCTATCCAGAAATTGTATATCATTTCCAATTAACAATATGTCATCTACATATAATATCAGAAATGCTACAGAGCTCCCACTCACTTTCTTGTAAATACAGGCTTCTCCAAAAGTCTGTATAAAACCATATGCTTTGATCACACTATAAAAGTGTTTATTCCAACTCTGAGATGCTTGCACCAGTCCATAAATGGATCACTGGAGCTTGCACACTTTGTTAGCACCTTTTGGATCGACAAAACCTTCCGGTTGCATCATATACAACTCTTCTTCCAGAAAACCATTCAGGAATGCAGTTTTTACATCCATTTGCCAAATTTCATAATCATAAAATGCGGCAATTGCTAACATGATTCGGACAGACTTAAGCATCGCTACGGGTGAGAAAGTCTCATCGTAGTCAACCCCTTGAACTTGTCGAAAACCTTTTGCAACAAGTCGAGCTTTGTAGATAGTTATATTACCATCAGCGTCAGTCTTCTACTTGAAGATCCATTTATTCTCAATAGCTTGCCGATCATCGGGCAAGTCAACCAAAGTCCATACTTTGTTCTCATACATGGATCATATCTCAGATTTCATGGCTTCAAGCCATTTTGCGGAATCTGGGCTCATCATCGCTTCCTCATAGTTCGCAGGTTCGCCATGGTCAAGTAACATGACTTTCAGAACAGGATTACCATACCACTCTGGTGCGGATCTAACTCTGGTAGACCTACGAGGTTCAGTAGAAACTTGATCTGAAGATTCATGATCAGTATCATTAGCTTCATCACTAATTGGTGTAGTTGTCACATGAACCGGTTCTTGTGATGAACTACTTTCCAATAAGGGAGCAGGTACAGTTACCTCATCAAGTTCTACTTTCCTCCCACTCACTTCTTTCGAGAGAAACTCCTTCTCTAGAAAGGATCCGAATTTAGCAACGAAAATCTTGCCCTCAGATCTGTGATAGAAGGTCTACCCAATAGTCTCTTTTGGGTATCCTATGAAGACACATTTCTCCGATTTGGGTTTGAGCTTATCTGGTTGAAGTTTCTTCACATAAGCATCGCAGCCCCAAACTTTAAGAAACGAAAACTTTGGTTTCTTGCCAAACCACAGTTCATAAGGAGTCGTCTCAACGGATTTTGATGGTGCCCTATTTAATGTGAATGCGGCCGTCTCTAAAGCATAACCCAAGAATGATAGCGGTAAATCAGTAAAAGACATCATAGATCATACCATATCCAGTAAAGTACGATTACAACGTTCGGACACACCATTTCGTTGTGGTGTTTCGGGTGGCGTGAGTTGTGAAACTATTCCGCATTGTTTCAAATGTAAACCAATCTCGTAACTCAAATATTCTCCTCCACGATCAGATCGTAGAAATTTTATTTTCTTGTTACGATGATTTTCTACTTCACTCTGAAATTCTTTGAACTTTTCAAATGTTTCAGACTTGTGTTTCATTAAGTAGATATACCCATATCTTCTCAAATCATCTCTGAAGGTGAGAAAATAACGATACCTGCCGCGAGCTTCGACATTCATTGGACCACATACATCAGTATGTATGATTTCCAACAAATCAGTTGCTCGCTCCATAGTTCCAGAGAACGGCGTTTTAGTCATCTTGCCCATGAGGCACGGTTCGCAAGTACCATGTGATTCATAATCAAGTGATTCCAAAAGTCCATCTGTATGGAGTTTCGTCATGCGCTTTACACCGATATGACCTAAACGGCAGTGCCACAAATAAGTTGCACTATCATTATTAACTCTGCATCTTTTGGCTTCAACATTATGAATATGTGTATCACTACTATCAAGACTTAATAAAAATAGACCATTCTATAAGTGTGCATGACCATAAAAGATATTACTCATATAAATAGAAAAACCATTATTCTCTGATTTAAATGAATAACCGTCTCGCATCAAACAAGATCTAGATATAATGTTCATGCTTAACGCTGGCACAAAACAACAATTATTTAGTTCTAAAACTAATCCCGATGATAGATGTAGAGGTAGCGTGCCGACCGCGATCACATCGACTTTGGAACCATTTCCCACGCGCATCGTCACCTCGTCCTTAGCCAATCTTCGCCTATTCTGTAGTCCCTGTTTCGAGTTGCAAATATTAGCAACAGAACCAGTATCAAATACCCAGGTGCTACTGCGAGCATTAGTAAGGTACACATCAATAATATGTATATCACATATACCTTGGTTCACTTTGCCATCCTTCTTATCCGCCAAATACTTGGGGCAGTTCCGCTTCCAGTGTCCAGTCTGCTTGCAGTAGAAGCACTCAGTCTCAGGCTTAGGTCCAGACTTGGGTTTCTTCTCTTGAGCAGCAACTTGTTTTTTGTTCTTTTTGAAGTTCCCCTTGTTCTTCCCTTTGCCCTTTTTCTTGAAACAGGTGGTCTTATTGACCATCAACACTTGATGCTCCTTCTTGATTTCTACCTCCACAGCCTTTAGCATTGCGAAGAGCTTGGGTATAGTCTTGTCCATCCCTTGCATATTATAGTTCATCATGAAGCTCTTGTAGCTTGGTGGCAGTGATTGAAGAATTCTGTCAATGACACTATCATCAGGAAGATTAACTCCCAGTTGAATCAAGTGATTATTATACCCAGACATTTTGAGTATGTGTCCATCCCTTGCATCTTACAGCTATAGAACTTATTGGAGACTTCATATCTCTCAATACGGGCATTTGCTTGAAATATTAACTTCAACTCCTGGAACATCTCTTATGCTCCATGACGTTCAAAACATCGTTGAAGACCCGGTTCCAAACCATAAAGCATGGCACACTGAACTATCGAGTAGTCATCAGCTTTGCTTTGCCAGACGTTCTTAACGTCGTTAGTTGCATCTGCAGCAGGCCTGGCACCCAGCGGTGCTTCCAGGACGTAATTCTTCTGTGCAGCAATGAGGATAATCCTTAGGTTACGGACCCAGTCCGTGTAATTGCTACCATCATCTTTCAACTTTGCTTTCTCAAGGAACGCATTAAAATTCAACGGAACAACACCACGAGCCATCTATCTATAACAAACATAGACAAGAAAAATACTATCAGGTACTAAGTTCATGATAAATTTAAGTTCAATTAATCATATTACTTAAGAACTCCCACTTAGACAGACATCTCTCTAGTCATCTAAGTGATCACGTGATCCAAATCAACTAAACCATGCCCGATCATCACGTGAGATGGAGTAGTTTTCAATGGTGGACATCATTATGTTGATCATATCTACTATATGATTCACGCTCGACCTTTCGGTCTCTGTGTTCCGAGGCCATATCTGTATATGCTAGGCTCGTCAAGTTTAACCTGAGTATTTCGCGTGCGCAGCTGTTTTGCACCCGTTGTATTTGAACGTAGAGCCTATCACACCCGATCATCACATGGTGTCTCAGCAAGAAGAACTTTCACAATGGTGCATACTCAGGGAGAACACTTCTTGAATATTTTGTGAGAGATCATCTTAAAATGCTACCATCAATCAAAGCAAGATAAGATGCATAAAGGATAAACATCACATGCAATCAATATAAGTGATATGATATGGCCATCGTCATCTTGTGCTTGTGATCTCCATCTTTGAAGCACCGTCGTGATCACCATCGTCACCGGTGCGACACCTTGATCTCCATCGTAGCATCGTTGTCGTTACGCCATCTATTGCTTCTACGACTATCGCTACCGCTTAGTGATAAAGTAAAGCAATTACAGGGCGTTTACATTTCATACAATAAAGCGACAACCATATGGCTCCTGCCAGTTGCTGATAACTTCGGTTAGAAAACATGATCATCTCATACAATAAAATATAGCATCACGTCTTGACCATATCACATCACAACATGCCCTGCAAAAACATGTTAAACGTCCTCTACTTTGTTGTTGCCAATTTTACGTGGCTGCTACGGGCTGAGCAAGAACCGTTCTTACCTACGCATCAAAACCACAACGATAGTTCGTCAAGTTAGTGCTCTTTTAACCTTCGCAAGGACCGGGCGTAGCCACACTCGGTTCAACTAAAGTTGGAGAAACTGACACCCGCCAGCCACGTGTGTGCAAAGGACGTCGGTAGAACCAGTCTCGCGTAAGCGTACGCGTAATGTCGGTCCGGGCCGCTTCATCCAACAATACCGCCGAACCAAAGTATGACATGCTGGTAAGCAGTATGACTTGTATAGCCCACAACTCACTTGTGTTCTACTCGTGCATATAAAATCAACACATAAAACCTAGGCTCGGATGCCACTGCTGGGGAACGTAGTAATTTCAAAAAAATTCCTACGCACACGCAAGATCATGGTGATGCATAGCAACGAGAGGGGAGAGTGTTTCCACGTACCCTCATAGACCAAAAGCGGAAGCGTTATGACAACGCGGTTGATGTAGTCGTACATCTTCACGATCCGACCGATCCAAGCACCGAACGTACGGCACCTTCGAGTTCAGCACACGTTCAGCTCGATGACTATCCCCGGACTCCGATCCAGCAGGGTGTTGGGGATGAGTTCCGTTAGCACGACGGCATGGTGACAATGATGATGTTCTACCGACGCAGGGCTTCATCTAAGCACCGCAACGATATGACCGAGGTGGAATATGGTGGAAGGGGGCACCGCACACGGCTAAGGAACGATCACGAAGATCAACTTGTGTGTCTAGAGGTGCCCCCTGCCCCCGTATATAAAGGAGGTTGGGGGGAGGTGCGGCCGGCCCCCTAGGGGTGCGCCTGGAGGAGTCCTACTCCCACCGGGAGTAAGACTCCCCCCTCTTGCCTTGGTGGAGTTGGAAAGGAGGGAGGGGAAAGAGGAAAGGGGGGCGCCGCCCGCCCCTTCCTTGTCCTATTCAGACTAGGGGGGGAGGGGGCACGCGGCCTGCCCTGGCCGGCCCTCCTCTTCTCCCTCATGTCCCATCTAGGCCCAATAACCCCCGGGGGTGTTCCGGTAACCCCCCGGTACTCCGGAAAAATCCTGGTTTCTCCCGGAACGATTCCGATATCCAAATATAGGCTTCCAATATATCAATATTTATGTCTCGACCATTTTGAGACTCCTCGTCATGTCCGGGATCACATCCGGGACTCCGAACAACCTTCGGTACATCAAAACATATAAACTCATAATAAAACTGTCATCATAACGTTAAGCATGCGGACCCTATGGGTTCGAGAACTATGTAGACATGACCTAGAACTATTCTCGGTCAATAAACAATAGCAGAACCTAGATGCTCATATTGGCTCCCACATATTCTACGAAGATCTTTATCGGTCAAACCGCATAACAACATACGTTGTTCCCTTTGTCATCGGCATGTTACTTTCCCGAGATTCGATCGTTGGTATCTAATACCTAGTTCAATCTCATTACTGACAAGTCTCTTTACTCGTTACTTGATGCATCATTCCGTAACCAACTCATTAGCTACATTGCTTGCAAGGCTTATAGTGATTTGCATTACCGAGAGGGCCCAGAGATACCTCTCCGACAATCGGAGTGACAAAACCTAATCACAAAATACGCCAACTCAACATCTATCTTTGGAGACACCTGTAGAGCTCCTTTATAATCACCCAGTTACGTTGTGACGTTTGGTAGCACACAAAGTGTTCCTCCGATAAACGGGAGTTGCATAATCTCATAGTTGTAGGAACTTTGTATAAGTCATGAAGAAAGCAATAGCAACATACTAAACGATCAAGTGCTAGGCTAACGGAATGGGTCATGTCAATCACATCATTCTCCTAATGATGTGATCTCTTTAATCAAATGACATCACATGTCTATGGTTAGGAAACATAACCATCTTTGATTAATGAGCTAGTCAAGTAGAGGCATACTAGTGACATATAGTTTGTCTATGTATTCACACATGTATCATGTTTTCGGTTAATACAATTCTAGCATGAATAATAAACATTTATCATGATATGAGGAACTAAATAATAACTTTATTATTGCCTCTAGGGCATATTACCTTCAATCTGACACCGAGGGGGAAGAGGTTGAAGACGGCTCCAACAAGGAGGAGGAGGAAATGGAAGTCGATCCTCCTCGCATGGAAAGGCGGTCCAAGCTTGCCCATGACCCCGTAGGTGAGCATGGCAAGGCGGTCGCGCCTGTTGTGCAGTCGTCCAAGCGTCCTCGGGCGGCTTCTCCGGCGCCGACTGAGAAAGCGCCGAAGCAGCCGAAGTCCACAGAGCCGCTGTCAGGACCCCGACTCGATGTCACATCGATCTAGCCGGTAACACCTCATATCACTTTGCGGCCTCACGCACGGTATCCTCACGGGTGTCGCCTTACCTTTGCCCGGGACCGTTTGCGCCTTTTGGCTCACGTATATGATAGTGTCGCTAGCATCCATATGATAAAGAGCCCGGGCTGACATGACTAGTCGTAAACCCAAAGTGGCACAGACTTACAGGGACAGGCATTCATGACCCAGCTTCGAACGTGTCGGTCATCAGCAAGTGGGTCCGGGCTGTAGCACTGGGCTAGCAGGACTCCGGTAAACCGGGCTGTAGCGGGCTAACAGGACTCCGGTACTCAAAGCGTGACATTTCCCCGAAGGGACAGACACAGGAACGAAGAAGGACACATGCCGGCCAGCCTAAGTGTTCCAGAGCAGTAGCAAGCTACCATGGCTCAGCGGTAACACTAGGAGACATTTCCCGGTAAGAGAGGCTACTAAAGATAAACAACTAGATAGTCAGATCCCACACATACCAAGCATTTCAATCATACACACAATATGCTCGATATGTGCAAATACAACGAAGCATCACAACATGACTCTATGACACAAGTACTTTATTTAATGCTCATAGAGCCATACATGACATACACAAAGGTACGGGTCTCACGACCCAACATACAAGTCATACAGTCATACAAACCAGCAGCGGAAGTAACTTGTCTGAGTACAGACAACTAGTAAAATAAAAGAGGCTTGGGAAGCCTAGCTATACTACAAGGTCCTTCACAAGCTCAGGGTCACCACCTGGGTCTTTCAGCCTACTCGTTGATGTCAACGTCTACACAGAACCCATCAGAAGGGGTTGCAGCGTCTTCTGTAAAAATGTAAATTATAGCAACATGAGTACAAAGGTACTCAGCAAGACTTACATCAAATCCTACATACATGCTTAGTATCAAGAAGGGTTGGTGGAGTTATTGCAGCAAGCCAGCTTTGACTCTTGGCTAGACTATCCTACGAGACTCCAACTTGAAATGGTTTTGCGCACACGAGTCCACTACTCACCAATTCAATACACTACCGAGGATCCGCCTCCGTCTTCCTACGGAAGAGCCATCCTCGGCACTCACACTTATCTTGAGGCTTTTAACAGTTTCCATTTACTTGTCTATGAACTGTATAAGCAACCAAGTAGTCCTTTACCGCGGACGCGGCTATTCGAATAGATCATGTTAACCCTGCAGGGGTGTACTTCTTCATACACGCTCTCACCACTTACCGTCGTTTACACGACATGTACTCGGCAACCTTCAAGCGGAAGCCCAACGTGGGTGTCGGCCACGACCTACCTAATCACCTAAGCCTCCAGTCCAGGTTTATCGCCTATCCAGGTTCCATCCGCAGGGAGTCCGGCCGAGGTTTCCCATACGGCCCCGAACGATGTGAACAAGGTTCCCGAGATACCTAACGGGTATTCGGTACACCCGGCCACGTACCTACCGCATCACAGCCCACCCCTACGGTCAGCGCTGTCCACGGCCTCCAGTAGGCTACAAACACCAGAAACTACTTGCAACTCCTGGACGGAGAACTAGGGTGAATAAGAAGCCGAGAGGGTCCATTGGTTTCGGGCCCAATGCATGGTAGTAGCTGATTCTTAAATCACACATACAGATCTCAGTGCTTAAGGTCGGCTTCAATGAAACAACCCACCATGTACTCCTACATGGCCTCTCATCGATACCTTTACCAAATCGTGTTCACCACACCACTCTCATTACCGACATAAACATTTCACTCTAGCCCATCACCCAGATGAACCAGACCTGACACGACTCTAAGCATAGCAGGCATGGCAAGGTAGGAACAACACATACATATGGCTCAAACAACTCCTACACATGCTAGTGGGTTTCATCTAGTTACTGTGGCAATGACAGGTCATGCAGAGGAAATGGGTTCAACTACCGTAGCACACAGCAGTTTGAAATGCGTTGTCTTAATGCAGTAAAAGAGAGCAGGAGCGAGAACATGGGATTGTATCGATATGATCAAATGGTTGGTTGCTTGCCTGATGGTTCGATGCACTGATACGGTTCTTCGTTAGGGTAATCAGGGTACTCTTCGGGGACAGAACCTGCCGCGGAGAGCACGATACACAAACATTACCAAACAGTATGCAACAATATGATGCATGCATGAAACATGGCAATATGAGTGTGTTGGGCTAATGCAACTAAAACCAGAAGGGTTTGAACAAATTTGAATCAAAGATTCAAATTACAAACTCAAACATGGCCTTTTAAAGTGCTTTTCCTTGTTCTGTTAAAAACATCAATTTAACTTGTTTGATCATGCATGAAAATAGTACAAATGGATAGATTGGATTTTTCTGATCATTTTTCATATATAATTTGTCCAATTTCGAGTTACAGAATAAAAGTTATGAATTTTTGAAGTTTAAAAAATATTCTGGAATTTCCTGATTTAAATTAAATCCAGAAAATCAATTACTGCGTCAGCCTGACGTCAGTGTGACGTCAGCAGGTCAACGGAACTGGTCCAGGTCAAACCTGACAGTGGGTCCCGCATGTCAGGGTGATTATTTTAATTAAAATTTAATTAAAACTAATCCTGTTTAATTAACAGGGCTGGGCCCCACCTGTCATTGACTCAGGGGAGTCAACCAGGGCCCACCCGTGGTCAAACCCGGGTCGGCTGCACCGGCGTTTAGCCGCCGGCGAGCCCGACGCGGCGGCGGGAGTGGTTTTGGCTATTCCGGCCACCAAATGGGCCGCGGAGATCACCGGAGTGGAGCTGAGGACAAACCGCAGCTCTTGGCGGAGTCCGTTGGGGTCGGGGTGGCCGGAGTTGGCGCCGGCGACGACCTTGGCGGCCACCGGGGTTCGGCCGAAGACGAACTTGACGCTAGAGGGTTCGGTGAGGCTCGTGGAGTAGCTAGCTAGGTGCTGCGGGTCTTGGTGAGTAAGATGGACACCATCTTGTGGCCGGAGGATGACCGGGAGCACGTCGGCGACGAGCTCCACGGCGGTGGGTGCGGTTGAGCTCCGGGAGGTTGCTACACGGCTCGGGAGCAAGAACGGAAGGGAGGGGAAGATGGCTAAGCTCACAGTGAGTGCGACTTAGTCCTTGGTGCGGCCGGAGATGGACCGGAGCGACGACGGCGTTGAAGGGGATCTCCGGCGACGGTGAGCTCGGGCGAGGTCGGTGCGGTGGTCTCGGGCGTTGCGAGCGCTCGGGGCTCGGCTGCTCGATGAAGTGGACAGCGGCGGAGCTCCTGGACACGGTGAGACAGCGTGGGGTGGTCGGAGGGCGTGGCTACGGCGAGGGGGTGGCGGCGATGGCGTCGGCC